>NW_021148274.1:0-9446 GCF_002837175.3 Physeter macrocephalus
CTCATTTTATTGCACTTTGCCTTATTTTGGTTTTTACAATAATGCAGTATTCGAAGGTTTGTGGCCACCTTGCATCAAGCATGTCTATGAGTGCCATTTCTCCAGAAGAAGCATTTGCTCACTTTGTGTCTCTGTGTCACATTTTGGTAATTCTTGCAATATTTCTGTTAATATTTCTCATAATATTTTCTATTGTTATAATATTTTCATGGTGATCTGTGATCAGTGATCTTTGATGTCACTATAACTTGCTGAAGACTCAGATGATAGTATTTTTTTAGCAATAAAGTATTTTTTACTTCAGGTATGTAACACTGCTTTTCAGACATAATGCTGGTGCACACTTAATAGACTACAGTATAGTGGAAATATAACTTTAAAAAAAATTTTTTTATTTTTGGCTGTGCCGCATGGGATCCTAGTTCCCCGACCAGGGACCGAACCGGGCCCCCTGCAGTGGAAGCACGGAGTCTTAACCACTGGACCTCCAGGGAAGTCCCCAAACATAACTTTCATATGCACTGGGAAACCAAAAAATTCATGTGACTGGCTTTATTGCAATATTCACTTTTTTGTGGTGGTTTGGAACCAAACCTGCAATATCTCCAACGTATGCCCATATAAGGTCATATCATCTGCAAATAGAGATCATCTTCTTTTCTAATTTGGAAGGATGTTTTCTTGCCTAATTTCTCTGGCTAGAACTTCCAGTACTTTTTTGAATAGAAGTGGTGAAAGTAGGCAGCCATGCCTTGTTTCTGATCTGAGAGGAAAAGCGTTCGGTTTTTCACCATTGAGTTTGACATTTGCTGTGGAATTTTCATATATGGCTTTTATTATGTTGAGGCAGATTTTTTCTATTCCTAGTTTGAGTGTTCTTATCATTGAAGGCTATTGAAGTTGGTGAATGCTTTTTCTGCATCAACTGAGATCATTATGTGCTTTTTCCCTTTATTTTCTTACTGTGGTGTATCACATTGATTGATTTTTATATGTTGAACCATTCTTTCATCCCAGTTATAAATCCCACTGGTCATGGTGTATAATCCTTTTAATATGCTGCTGAATTCAATTTGCTAGTATTTTGATGAGAATTTTTGCATCAATGTTCATAAGGGATATGAACATCTGCAGTTTTCCTGTCGTGTCTTTGTTCTGGCTTTGCTATAAGGATAATTGTGGTCTCATAGAATGAGTAGGAAGTGTTTCCCTCCTTCAGTTTTCCTTGGAAAAGTTTAAGAAGGACAGTATCAGTTCTTTAAACATTTGGTAGAATTCACTTGTGAAGCCATCAGGTCCAGGGCTTTTTTGTTGGTGGGGTTGGGAGATTTTTGGTTATTGATCCAATCTCTTTACTGTTTATAGGTCTATTCAGATTTTTTGTTTCTTTATGATTTAGTCTTGGTAGGTTTTGTGTTTCTCAGAATATGTCCATTTCATCTAAGCTATCCATTTTGTTGGTGAACAATTGTTTGTAGTACTCTCTTACAATCATTTTTATTTCTGTAGAGTCAGTAGTAATGTTCCCACTTTCACTTCAGTTCTGATTTTCATAAGTTGAATCTTCTCTCTTTTTTTCTTAGTTCATCTAACCAAAGGTTTGTCAATTTTGTTGATCTTTTCAAAGAACCAACATTTGGTTTTATTGATTTTCTCTGTTGTTTTTCTATTCTCTATTTGTTTATCTCTGCTCTAATCTTTATTCCCTACCTTCTGCTAGCTTTGGATTTAGTTTGTTCTTTCTTGCTAGTTCCTTAAGTTGTAAAGTTAGGTTGTTGATTTGAGATTTTTCTTGTTGTTTAGTGTAAGCATTTATAGCTATAAATTTCTCCCTTTTTCTGTGTCCCGTAAGTTTTGATATGTTGTTTTCATTTTCATTTGTCTCCAAGTATTTTCTAATTTCCCTTGTGATTTCTTCTTTGATCCATGGCTTGTTTAAAAGTGTTTAATTTTCACAATTTTGTGAAATTTCCAGTTTTCCTTCTCTTATTGATTTCTAACTTCATCTCATTGTGGTCAGAGAAGATACTTTGTGTGACATCTGTCTTTTTAAGTCTACTGAGACATAATTTGTGGACTAACGTACGGTCTATCCTGTAAAATATTCCATGTCCATTTGAGCATGTGTATGCCATTGTTGTTGGGTGGAGTGTTCTGTTAGATCTCGTTGGTTTATTGTGTTCTTTAAGTCCTCTATTTCCTTGCTATCTTCTGTCTGGTTGTTTTATTATTGTTAGTGGGGTATTGAAGTCTATGACTATTATTGTAGAAAAGTTTATTTCTCTGTTCCGTTCTGTCCATTTTTGCTTCATATATATATATATATATATATATTTTTTTTTTTTTTTGCGGTACGCAGGCCTCTCACTGTTGTGGCCTCTCCCGTTGCTGAGCACAGGCTCCAGATGCGCAGGCTCAGCGGCCATGGCTCACAGGCCTAGCAGCTCCGCGGCATGTGGGATCTTCCCGGACCGGGGCACGAACCCGTGTCCCCTGCATCGGCAGGCGGACTCTCAACCACTGTGCCACCAGGGAAGCCCTGCTTCATATATTTTGATGCCTGTCATTAGGTGCATAAATGTTTATAATTGGTATATCTTCTTGCTCTATTGAAACTTCTATTAATATATAATGTCCTTCTTTATCTCTTGTAAACTTTTTTGATTTAAAGTCTATTTGTCTGATATTAGTAGAACCACCCCTGGTGTCTTTTGTTATTTGCAGGGAATATCTTTTTACATCCTTTCACTTTCAATCTATTTATTTCTTTGGATCTAAAGTGAGAATCTTGTAGACAGCACATAGTTGGATAAAGTGTTTTTATCCATTCTGCTCCCACAAGCTCTGTGCAAGCTGCTCCAGAAACACTGCTCAGCTGCCTGCCTTAGGGCTAGGGGTTGAGAACCCTTAGGTGCTACTGCACTAAGAGGTGGAATTGACTGAAATTAACCACAATTTACCCTCCAAGCCTTCCACTGGAAGTTGCAAGCCTTCCATATACTGGAGTTCCAAATAGCTACATCAGACAGACTCTGCCAATGCAACCGTTGTTTAGGTAGGAAGACAGATTCCTGGTGCTTCCTACTCTGCCATAGTCCCAGAAGCCCCCAATGGTTATATCTTATGTAATTACAAAACCAGGAAATTAACATTGGTACAAAGAGTGTACAGTTCTATGCCATCACATATACAGATTTGTGTGATCACAATCAAGATACAGAGCTATTCCATTACTACAAAGATCTCTCTATTGCTACCCCTTTATAATCATACTCCCCTCCACCACACCATCCTTAACCCCTGGCAACCACTCATCTTTGCTCCATCGCAATAATTTTGTCATTTCAAGAATATTATATAAATGGAATTACATTATATGTAACTGTTTGAATTTTTTTTTCATGCAGCATAATGCCCTTGGGATCCACCCAAGTTATTTCATGGATCGATAGTTCATTTTTGCTGTTGTTTTTACTGCTAAGTTATATTCCATGGTATAAATATACTACAGTTTAACTATTCATATGTCATAGAACATTTTTGGCTGTTCCTAGTTTTTAGCTATCACACATAAAGCTGCTTTGAAAAACTGTGTACAGGTTTTCACTTCTCTGGGATTACTACCCACGAAACAGTGGGTAACCATTAGTTAACTCCATTTCACCTGTAACCTGCCTTCAGTAATCAAGGTCGTTTTAATTGTTTAATTGAGGACTTGCCTGTCCTCCAAGCAGCAGGTAGCGTAAACAATAAGATGTTTGCCCGAGTTGTTGTCCAGGAACTTGGAAGCAGCTGTGTCTAGTTAGAGCTGAGCTGGTTAAGACTGGATAGGACCACCGACCCTCCAACTGGGCATGCGCGAGTGACCTTTTGACCCTGCAGAGGCCTGTAGCTTAGTCACGCCCCCGCCGAACAATTCCCGCACCTTTTTCTAATCACCGTTCCCCCAGCTCCCTGCGCTGTCCACGCCTCACACCCCCTTGCTTGTTGATTAGTTATCCCCTTGCCTTCAGGGCAAGGGGATGTGACGCTAGTTTTCCTGTCTCCTCGCTTGGCTACCTTGCGAGTAAACCCTGTCTTTGCTGCAAACCTCGGCGGCTCAGCGTTTTGGCTTTTGCTGCACTTCGGACAAACAAGCCTGGTTCGGGAACACCCTGGAGTGGGGCTGCTGGGGCGAATGGTAAGTGTATGTTTAGATTTTTAAGAAACTGCCCCAATATGTTCTACAGTGGTTGTACCGTTCTATGTTGCTACTACAGATGTCTAGTCGGGTTTCTCTGCATCCTCATCAGCATTTGGTGTTGTCAGTATTTTTTTTTTTAATTTTAGCCTTTCCGGTAGGTGTGTAAAGACATCTCATTGTGGTTTCAATTTGTAGTTCCCAAATGGCTAATGATGTTGAAGATCTTTTCATGTGTTTGGCATCTGTATATCCTCTTCAGTGAAATGTCTCTTCCTATCTTTTCCGATTTTCCAGTTGGATTGTTTGTTTTTTTCTGTTGAGGTTTGAGAGTTTGCTTTCGTTTGGTCCCCCCTGTAGTAGTGAAGGCTTTGGGTTGCCTACCCAGCTTCCCCTCACTCTCCAGTCTACCTAAGGGAATCCAAATGTTGGTCAGGTATCCACCCCTGCACTGCGTGGCGTGTTTCTTGAAGGGAAAGCCAACTCCTTTTGCCCTAAGAATCAACTCAATATGATTGATGTTATTAACCTCTGCCTTGTTGGTAATGTTTTCAGGAAAACCAGTGTGACCCAACGCCAGCTGCTGATATGTGACGGGGGTGTGTGGTGGGGAGTCTGATAGGAAGACTTCTGGGAGAAATGTCCCCTCTTTTTAACCGAGAGTCATAGGACAATATTATTTATCTCTTCCTCTTGACATTGACAAGTTTGGATGAGGTACTGCTGCCAATGTCTTGCTTCAAACGTGTTGATTAAACTAGTACGAAGGATGGTAGAAAAGAGAAATGTGAAAGTCCAGGCATAATGACATTGAGAAGATGATGATTCAGCCAACCTTGAGGACAGCTACATCTGGACTTTCTATTAAGAGAGATCGAAGTTTCCACTTTCCTTATTGTTTGATCCAAATGAGTCACCGTTTCTGACACTTGCAGCCCCAAATATTCTCAGAGAAACGCCCGCCCTCTGGCCTGTTGTTATTGTCGAGGATTGTGGTTGCGTTTTTGTTTTCTTTTTAAACCAACCCCACCCCCGACATTGCTCCAATGACTCACTGTTATTGTTGCTGTTTCTCTTGAGCTAATGGACGTTCGTAGAAGCCAGCACACAACAACCAGTCAATACACACGTGGAGCACTTATTAATACAAATACGGCCCGGGTAAAAGTACACAAAGCAAGTCTGAACACATAGCAAAAAATCAGTATCAAACAGACCATGCTTATGGAGGGAAAGGCAAACCACATTCTAAGAGAAGTTTGCAGAGCACAAAACCATTCACAAATGCCGGACGCCTTCCATCCCCCTTGCTTTCCCGGTGGGGGCTTCAGGGGGAGAGGAGAAGGCAGGCGGTGTGGACTAACCCCCCTGGCTCCCGCCCTGTGGAGGAAGCTGGCCACGTCCCTCCACCAGGGCTCAGCTGCTAGGCTTACAGCTCGGTTCCTGGGCTCTGCTTATCCCTGTCAAGGCAGAAAGTGCGAAGGCTCTGTGATTTTACCCTCCTGCAAGCTCACAAGTCAGCCTGCCCGGCTTTCAGCCCTGGTCAGAGACACAGACTTCATTACAGCAAAAGGCAGCAGCCCCAGCAGTGTCTTGACTTGATAGCCAGCTCCCCAGTTCCCACAGGGTGACGTAACAAGAGCGCTGTCACCTGCCCGTGGTGGGGACTTGGCAGAGCAGAGGAGCCCTGTGTTAGGAGCCGAGCTGTTAGCAGGGCTGCTGCTGGCCTGCCCTCCTCCCCTCCGGAGAGATGGCTCTCCATGGGATGCAAGCCAAACTCCCAGGGCCTGAGCTGGAGACTCTCCAGCTTTGTTGTCCTGGAAGGCCAGCAAAGTTCTCCCGGTTGAGAAGGAGAAGGCCGAGGGACCCGGAAGGCTCCACGAGTGCCACGTTCTTAGTCTGTCATATCTACTCTCTCCAGCTCTCTGGGCTAGCTGCTGCCCTCCCATCCACATGGAAACGACCAGAAAGCCAAGGAGAATGGTCGCCCACACTGCCCTTGACACTTGAGGCAGGGAGTGGTGACCACCACTCACTGTTGCCCGTCTCGGCTGCTGCACTGTCCCTCGGTGCTTGTCCCCATACTCCGTGCGTTTGTCAACAGTCTCTGTATTAAGCCCTCCTTATGTAATTTTATTCATTTTTGGCTGCGTTGGGTCTTGGATGCGGCGAGCGGGGGCTACTCTTCTTTGCGATACACAGGCTTCTCACTGCTGTGGCTTCTCTTGTTGTGGAGCACGGGCTCTAGGCACGTGGGCTTCAGTAGTTGTGGCTCGTGGGCTCTAGAGCGCAGGCTCAGTAGTTGTGGTGCACGGGCTTAGTTGTTCCCTGGCATGTGGCATCTTCCGGGACCAGGGCTCGAACCCGTGTACCCTGCATTGCCAGGTGGATTCTTAACGCCTGCACCACCAGGGAAGCCCAAGCTCTCCTTAAATTACCCGGTTTGTGCATGCCACGTGATTCCTCTAGACACCCGGTCTGCATCAGATTTACATACACAGTTTGTACAAATCGATAAGAAAACGGTAAAGAACCCGAGCAGGTAATAAGTAAGCAAAGGCAACGGATTCACCAAAGACAAAACCTTGTTGCCAGTGACCATGAAGAGATGCTTAACCTCCAAGATGCTTAAAGCCATGCCTCCTACCCCAAAGAGGAAGTGAGGAAATGGGAGTAATTCACGACCCGCTGAATTGAAAATTGATAATTCAGGAGTGTGATTCAGCAGTAGCCAGTAGAGCTGAAGGAGATGACCCTTTCGAATCCGCCATTCGTCTTCTGGAATCCCACACTTAATTCTTGTGTAGGTATAACAGCTAGGGAAGCTAGGCGCACCTGCCCCGTCAAAAGAGCAGTGATACTCAATGATTAGAAACCACCTAAATGCTTCTCAATGGGGAATGTGTTAATAAATTCTATTTGTAAATTATACTACCTTAAAGCAGTTAAAATTAACTAGGTCTAAATCCACAGGGGGTAAATCATAATGTTAAGGAAATATAGGCCATGCCTTGGTGATTACACTTATGCGTAGAATTTAAAAGCTCAGGACAATACTATATTGTTTACAGAACATACTTTTGTAATTAAAGCCTGAGATCAAGGATAGGAGAAATAAGCACCAGCTTCACATCAGAGGTGACTTTGGGGATGGAAGGAGAGAAGTTAATCGGACGTCGGGACCTCCAACCCTACCTGTAAACTGTTCTTTCTTCAAAATATCTGAAGTAAAAATGGCAACAATGAACATCTATCAAATTTGAGTAGTGATTAATTGGGTGGTATAGTTTTCTATGTATATTTTATACATGGGAAAACTTTTATACTTTAAAGACAGTTAAAACCCCTAGATGACCAATTTAAATCAGGGAAGCAAGGTCCAACGAGTCCACAGGCTGGCACACCAGGCGGCCTTTACAAACCACCATGTCAGAGAACTTAGGGAAGCAGGGAAATGCGCACGAGACATTTGATGTGAAGCGTAGATTAGAAAATAATTGTATGGGGACTTCTGGTCAGCAGAGTTTTAAAGAATATATGTACCTTCCTCTTTTCATCACACATAGAAATGTGAAGGTAAATGTCAGATGGTCCCTGATTATAGGTGACTTGTCTTTTCTCCTATATATCGATTTTTACAATGAATATATAGTCATTTATGAGAAAAACAAACAATCTAATGATGCATTTGTACCAGCAGCCTGTCAAAATAAACAACTGAACAGCAGCATTCAATTTCAGACCAAACACCTTGAAATTATTTTTTGCGATTTACTGTGCTTATGCTGCCCTCTGGTGGAGAAATCGAAGAATGCTTATGAATGTAAATGCAGATGTGTTCTTCACATGTTGATAAAGATACCATATAACTTTATTAAAAATTAATACATGTGCAATATAAAAAACGTAAAGTACCCAGAAAAATACAAAGGAAGAAAAACATCACCCATAATCTCACTTTATTATTAGCTGAGGATTCTGAGTTCCTGGGCAGGGGAGAGAGAAAAGATCAGGGTGTAGTAGTTCTTTCAGTATAAAGTCAACTTTTCTGCTATTGGAGTGCTAACCTAGAATTTTTTTTTAAAAAAATAAATTTATTTATTTATTTGTTTATGTGGCTGTGTTGGGTCTTCGTTGCTGCACGCGGGCTGTGTCTAGTTGCGGCGATCGGGGCGGGGGCTACTCTTCGCTGAGGTGCGCAGGCTTCTCATTTCTCTTGTTGCGGAGCACGGGCTGTAGGTGTGCGGGCTTCAGTAGTTGTGGCTCTCGGACTCAGTAGTTGTGGCTCGTGGGCTCTAGAGCGCAGGCTCAGTAGTTGTGGCGCACGGGCTTAGTTGCTCTGTGGCATGTGGGATCTTCCCGGAGCGGGGCTCGAACCCGTGTCCCCTGCATTGGCAGGCGGATTCTTAACTACTGTGCCAGCAGGGAAGTCCCTAGAATTTGGTTTTGATACTCGATTTTTGCTTTGTTTACCTATCTTCAAGCCTCTACTTTTACAAATAGCTAGTAATTTGATCCTTGTTCAGAGACTGCTTCAAGTTCATTCTTTCTTTCGTTTCTTTCGTTCTTTCTTTCTTTCTTTCTTTCTCTCACACTTTTATTAAAAAAGGTTGCAATGAACATCATATATATAATCTTGGTGAAATTATGACTATTTCTACAGGATAAATTCCAAACAGGGTCTTGCTCAGTGACTCCATGCATTTATAAATTTACTAGAGATTGTCAAATTGTCTTTCCGAAAGTTGCATCACTTTATGCTTTCACCACAGTGCATGAGCACTCATTTTCCGCCGGTCGCCCCTCCTCAAACTGGAGGATATGCAACTTTTTCATTGACCTTTCGGCAGTTTGCAAGGTAAGAAATTATATTCCATTGTTGTTTGGGCTTTCATTTGTTTTATTACCAGTGAGGTTCAACACTTCCCCCTGTTTTTTGGTAATTGGTGTTTCTTTGTACCCTTTGCTTACTTCATCTTTGTCTTCTATTGGGTTTTTCAGCTTCTTTTGTTAACTTTTGATTTTGAGCTCTGCATAAATTAGGTAAATCAGCCCTTTGTCCTGGATCTTCCAAATATTTCTCAATTGTCATTTTATAATTCCTTGTTTGTTGATTATTTGTTTTTGCCATGCAGGGATTTTACATCATTACATAGAAAATTTTATAAAGTTTCCCTTTTTAGCTTCTGGACAAAGATCACTTAAAATAAGAAATTAATATAACCGACCAAACTCCAGGAAGCTAGAGGGTGTGGTTGGAAGAAGT
>NW_021148276.1:0-324 GCF_002837175.3 Physeter macrocephalus
AGAAGAAGAAGGAGCAGCAGCCGGTCGCTTGAGCAGCAGCAAAAAAATCGTCAGCAGAGATGGCTTCTCTCCCACTTAGGCAGCAGAAGTCTCCTTCGAGGATTTCCTCTCTTTCTTTTATAAAAAACAGAGACAGCAGCCTTTACAACACAGCAGCAGACGGCAACTAAAACCACGACCGTCTGCGCGCGTCAGAAGGGCTTCCTGACGCAGCAGACTTTTCTTCTTATGTTTGCCCATTGAAGCAGCAATGATATACAGAGACACACCCACCCACTTCACCCCCCCTTCTCAGTGACGTGTGCGTGAAGAAATTTTTGTGCT
>NW_021148276.1:6656-7506 GCF_002837175.3 Physeter macrocephalus
AGCAGACGAAATATTCCTATACTCCATCCCCTTCATTACTAAACACTGCTTTTACTGGTCAAGTTCGCGCAAGCCTTTGAGCTTTGGAAAAGTAGGAGACTAGTCTCAGGCAACTTCTACTGACACGACTTTCTGTTGCATTGTCGTGGGTGCGATTCCCTTGTTACAGCTGCTGTTCACTTCTCCATTTCCTATTATTTTTGAACAACTCAGTGGAGGTTGCTGGTTTGTCTCGTGTGCGGCTGCATTTTTGCTCTCTTCGTCTTTTCTGCACGTATTGTTGCCACCACCGGGACCTCTGATTTTTTGTTGGTGATTTTCTCTCGCGCTTTATCATCTGCTTTCTTCCGCCATCTTTTTTTCTCTTACCACTTCAGTGTGTCTTGTCTCCTGCTGGTGTCAGTTGCTTCCCCTGTTCTGCTGCTGCAGCAGATGGGGTCGAGTGACGAGGAAGAGATGCGCCGCGTGCGCACAGCCCGTGGATTTCAAACTCGTATGGAACGGGCAGCAGCAGCAGAAGCAGCAGCAGAAGCAGCAGGAGGCGGAAGAGCCGCAGCAGCAAGGCGTGGAGCAGCTGCAGAAGCTGATGCAGCAGCAGCAGCAGCACTTCGTCGAGCAGCACGGAGAGCTGTTGCTGAATCTGCGGGTAGCAGCAGCAGCAGTAGTGAGGATGAGCACATTTCACGAGGAGGAGGACGGCGAGCAGCAGCAGAAGCAGAAGCAGCAGCTGCAGCAGCAGCAAAGGCAGGAGAAGCAGCAGCAGCAGCGAAGAATGGTCGCGGGATCTCTGTCTGCACGTCTAAGCGCAACAGCACAGAGTCTCGGGAAAACAGAAGCAGCAGCACTGGAG
>NW_021148276.1:8866-9436 GCF_002837175.3 Physeter macrocephalus
GTACCAACAGCAACAGTAGCAACAGCAGCAGTAGTAGTAGTGAGGCGGCCAATGGCGGTGTAGGCGGCAGTTCGTTGGAAGAGGGTGACAGCAGCAGCACTGGAGAAGAAGAGGCCGAAACCTTCAAAAAGTGGAGATCTCTTGGACTTCCTGTGTCTCTGGAAGTTGATATACCGGCGCATGTGCCGGGACAAGTGTCTGCATTTGCTGTTAACTCCAAAGCCAATCGATTGGTAGGCCTGCCTCTCTCTCTGTCTCTCTGTCTGTCTGAGTCTGTGTGTCTACTCTGCACCCTCGTGTTGCTGCTGTGCGTTGCTTCTGGGGCAGGTGGGCCAGAAGCGCCACACACCAAAGAAAGATATGTCTTGCTTCATGTGTGTCTGCCACGGTGTCTACTTTTTTCTGAGCTGCTGCTGAAACGGATGCCACACTGGGTTGGCGATCAAGTAAGTGAAGCAGAAGCAGAGGAAGAAGAGGAAGAAGAAGATAATTATGAGTCTCCTTCGAGAAAATCTCTCGGTCTCGGGGCTGCTGCTGTCGTGTAAGAAGCGAGAGCGAGGGCTTCTTCTT
>NW_021148277.1:0-9432 GCF_002837175.3 Physeter macrocephalus
TGTGTGTATGTTCAGAGACACATGCACACACATATGATTATGTGTATTTACTTATAAGTGTATATTTATATGAATACAAACAACCATCTACATACATATACAAACATGTATGTAAACAATATATATACAAGTTTGTATATATATAAACATATGTGTTTATATGTATACTTGGCATGTGGATATTCATCTCACATTACTGCGTGAATGTATAGGAAAAATACTTTGGAAAAGGATAATAATAGATGCAGCTATAAATCACAATTTGAAACCTGAAGGGAATTTAGCAGTCAATGTTTCAATCCCTTTACTTCAAAAATGAAAAAAGTTGAAACCCAGTGAAGGGAATCTACTTACTTGTTGTTTCCTAGTGAAATAGGAAGAAAATTGAGACAAGAACTCTGGTCAGCTGATACCATGGCTTATGTGCTATTTTCTTCCTTCCCCTCAACACTGAAACACAAGATTTAGCTCTGACATTCTCTGAAATGTCTGTAACTCCATTGCTTAAGATTCTAAATGATTCATTAGCTTTCTTGTACTTTTTGGCCAATTCCTAATCTCCATTAATTACCCTTGCCAGTTTCCACATGAAATTTTAGAATCCCATTCAGCAGGGAGTAAGGAAGACCTGCTAACCAAGTGCCCAAGTCAGGTTGTTCTCTTTCATGAGTATGACTAATAAGATTTATAACATGACCAGGGTTTGCAATTGGTGGTGACAACTAGAGAATTGCCCCAATAAATATTTGACATGACTTTGAGAGCAATAAAGTATTTTACTTTTTGCTCAGTTTTCTCTGGGAAGAGAGGAGAAAGAGCCACTGGAGGGCAGGGTAATGGTGCCATAATTCTTCCTAGGAGAGATTATGGTTGTTCAACTTGGTTAAATTTCTCTTCAGGTATGAAGAGGTGTCAGACTGGGCTATGAGTCACCATTCTCCACATCAGCAGTTTCAGAATCCTTTGGAAACTATCTTGTGAAATGAGTTATGAGTTTTTGGATAAGAAACAATTTCCTAAACTCAGTCATCACAATTTGGATAAAGTTTCTTTTCTGTGATGTATCAATTCCTGACATTTGCTTTGTTTGCCTTTCCCAGTGCTTCGAGGTTTCTTTATTTAATCCCCAGATGCAAGAATGCAAGAGTGTGAAGGAATCTTAATGCATATGCAGGTCTAACTTCAGTCAGTTGATTGCATACTCTTTAATATCCCTACCAAGAAGTCACTGGTCAAATTTCATGTGGCTATATCCATAGACTAGGAGCTCACTGACTCATGAGGTAGACCAAGTTAATTCATGATAACTATGACTATGAAAACTCTCTTTCTTAAAACTCTCTTTCTTATCTGAGCTATGCTTCCCATAATGCTTATTTGATTATCCTATTTCTGTCCTCTAGAGCCACGTGGGTTTAAATCAAATCCTTCCTCTATGATAAACCTCAGATATTTGAAGGCAACATTCATGTCTAACCATTCACAGACAGATCCCACTGAAGACCTCCAAAGCTCTCATGTGTCTTAAAAGGGGACCAGCATTGGACACTGGTTGACACAGAGGGTCTAGATGCCCATTATCTTGTTTTGTATTCCCCTAGAACCAGACCTTCAGGCAAGGATTCAAGTTCAAGTACTTTATTAGGGAGTTGATCCTCAAAAACATCTGTAAGAGAGTAAGGAAGTGAAACGGGAGGCAATGAATAAAGAATGAGTTATCAAGCAAGTTGCCACTGAGGACAAGTGTATCTAAATGCTGCTGAGGCCAATGTGGATTATCCTTAGGATAATCCTGGAGGAGAGGGAGCTGGAGGTTTTATCTGCCTTCTCCTGTCAATCATTGTTTGAGGAATACTTGAGGGCTGCTCTTGAGGAATATTAATTCCCTACCACTTCCAACCTACTACTGCATAAGAAGAGGGTGATCTGGAAGCCAAGGAAAACTATCAAGCAAAGAGATATAGGTTCTGGCAGTTGGAAGTTAGTCAATGAAAAAGATATAGGCTGAGGGGATACGGACCGGTATTGACAGTTTCTGCTACTCCCATTCAATGTTAGCCTAAAGAAGGGTGACAGCCAACAGTGAAAATACAGCAAAAAGACCATGGGTCGGCACATAGAAGACTTCTATCATCCCTGGCCCTGCTCACCAGACGGAAGACATAAAATAGAGGAGGGATAAATTTTGTATAAAAAGTGGACCATATACTTCATATACCTCCTCTAACTCCAAATCACCAGAGAAGGCAAAACTATCCTGTCTGTTTCTGTTTGGCCTATGAGCCAAGAGAGAAAAGAAATGAAAAGAAGAATAAAATTTCAAGACATCTGAAAATTACATGAAATTCAAATTTCACTGTGTATAAATATTGTTGGAATACAGCCACGCCCGCACATTTCTGTATTGTCTATGGCTGCTTTCACACTATAACTGCAGAGTTGAGTAGTTGCGACAGAGAACATATGGCCTTGCAAAGCCTAAAATGTTTACCATTTGCCCCTTTACAGAAAAACATTTCTGGCCCCTACCCTAGAGCCTCGGATGGAGCTAGTCTGCATTGGGGAGGTGAGAAGACAAAATCTTAAAGAGAGTTTTAGATTAGCATTAAAGTAACCAGGGCTAAGAATTCAGTAGTATAGCTAGAGTGCTCTAATATATGAAAATGGCTCAGAAGCAAAGGAGCAAGACCAAAAGATGTTGTTAATGAAACTTGCATAGAGTATAGTTGAGGTAGGTGTTGAAAGATTTAAAACTATTTCATGTTTAAACTCTAGAGAGTGTGTATTCACATACATACATCTTGGTTATACATGTTTACATTCTTTTGATGTCTCCTCACACTTAAAATGGAGCTGTATGACCTCACAGCACTTTCAAGGCTGTCCTCATCCGGTTCCTGTCTACAGCTCTGGCCAGATCATCTTTCACCCTTTGCATTGCTCCCCAGAACTCATACCCCCTCGTCTCCACTCCACGTGCTCTCCCTCAGAAATACCAGCTCCTTCCCTCCGCAGGACTCTGTTCTTGTTCCTCCCTACCTGCCACCCTTCTCCCCCAGCTCTGTCAATAGCTGATTCGTTCTTTGTTTCAGGTCTCAGGCTAGATGCCACTTGCTCAGGGAAGCCACCTAAACTGGCTTTATCCCATCATCCAATTTTTTTCTTCAGAACATTGATTTCTACCTAAAGTTATGTGCATATTTATCTGATTACAGTTCCCTGAATACATAAAATAGACTGTGAGTTTCAGGAGGACAGGGGCTTTGTCTCTTTTGTTCATCACTGTGTCCCCCGCTTTTTAAAAGTTGCATGTTATTCCTTCTCTTAATTTTGCTGTGACCCTAAAACTGCTCTTAAAAAAATAAAGCCATAAAAAAGATAAATGACCATTTAAAGCAAAAATAGTAATGTATTTTGGGGTTCATAATTAGAAATAAAATGTGTGAGAAAAAAAGAACAAAGGTCAGAAAAGAGAGACATGAAAACATACTAATGTAAGCTTTTTACATATACGCAAAGTGATATAATGTCATTTGAAAATAGACTGTGATAAGTTATAGTATAAACCCTAAAGCATCCATTAAAATAACACAGCATAGAGCCTTATCTAATAAACCAACAAAAGATATAAGAAAAAATCATGAAAAATACTAACCCAAAGGAAATCAGAAAAGAGGAAAAAGGAAACAGATCAAGTGAATATTAAGCAAATAGCAAGTAGCAGCCTTAAACCAAATCATATTAATAATTACCTTAAATATAAGTTGTCTCAATATTCCATTTAAAAGGCAGAGACTGTCAGAATGGATAAAATAACAGGACCCAATTATATACTGTCTACCAGAAATATGCTTTAAGTATAAAGACACAAATAAGTTACAAGTAAAAGGATGAGAAAAGATATACCATGCTAATCAAACAAAAGCTGGAGTGGCTAAAATAATATCAGAGTACCATCAAAGAGACTATTTACTTTCAAGAGAGGTGATAAAAGTATTCATTCCTTTGTGTAAGTCTGAAATAAAAGTATTACAAAGAAAAAATTGCATGTATTAGACACAATAAATATTCATTGAATAAATGAATATGTGGCTTTTAAAAAGTCAGAAATGATAGTAAAATCATAGACTCTTCAAAGACATTGTCATTTGGTAAAGTGGTGTTGGACCAACAGACCTGGGCATGAATCCTAGTTTTGCTGTTTAAATTAGTATGTAATAACCCTAGGCAAGATCCTTAATCTGTTTGAATCCATTTCCTTATTTCTAATTTGGGATAACAATTCCTACCTACGTGAGAGGTTATGAGCATTAATGGGATAATGATGCTTGCAAAGTTGCTCGGTACACAGTAGGGCTAAATAAAGGGTACCAATCCTGCCTCTGCTATTATCATTACAATTAGGCTGAAGTTGGAAAAGGTGTTCTAGAGGATAGATAACCTTGGCCTACAACCTGACATCACAAAGACATAGAGGTCCAGGAGGGGAAGAGGTTTAATCACAGCTTCAATGCAAGCTTGGCTGCAGAGCCAGGACTGGGGCCCAGGTCAACAGTCTCCAGGTTCTGTATCCTTTCTACTTTACCAGCCTGCCTCTATCTTAACACCAGACATCGATTGTGGGCATTCTCCAGAGATCTTGGAAGTTGAATGGAATGTCATGTGTAAAAAATTCCTTTGCTAACCAAATAACGATGGTGTGAAACATTTTTGCAGCAAACCCAGAGATGGTGTCTCTCATTCCCCCAGCAGCCTGCAGCTCAAGCAGAGTTCAGCAGGGCAGAGTGCAATATTCTGATTTTTCTAGCACTTTTTTATATACCCATTTCGAGCCTTTCCATGTCCTGGGACTTTAATGCTCATTCTAAATAAAATAGAAAGATGACTAAGCCATCCTGGCCCTGCACCTCTCCAACTTGAGTATCTCGTGAGAATGAATCCTCTGAAGTCTCTGGGGCAAACCAAGTTCTGCAGAGAAAAACACTCCGTGAAAGCAAGGATTACTCTGCACTAAATAATAATTGGCCTAGAGTTGAGATTTGACTGTACTTCTGTGTGGCAGAGAATTAGCCTAAGAAGTGAGGGGAAAATATGATAGAGCAAGCCCATATGCTAGAGGAAGCTGTGGGCTGGGAATTCAGAGATGCGAGTTTTAGTACTGAGGCTGCCAAGAGAGCTCTGAGGGTTTTGGGGAGTTCCTGAAACCACTTTGGATGCCAGTTTTCTTGTCTATAACAGGAGGAGGTTGGAATAGATTGTCTCCTTCTTTTCCCAGTCTATCTTGTTAACATCATTCTTTAGATATGGAAGGGGAGATGAGAGAAAGCAGGCAGGCATAAAAGGCTAAGGGTCACATACAAGAAGAGCAAAGAGAGGGGCAGAAAACCAAAATAGAAGGGAGATGGGGATGAAATTAAGACTGAGTCAGGTAAGGGGGGGCTGGATGGATTTTGCAGATCACTCTTGGAGATGAATACACTAGAGGCTTAGGAACAAGGCAGCAGAGAAGATTGGCTTGCATGCTTGAAGAGTCTCCATGAGAAATTGTGTTAATGAAATTTGCACATGGTTTGCCCCTTCCTCATGCCTTCTGCCACCTGGTAGATTATCATCCAGACTGGAGTGTTTCTGATCTCATCTTATTTTCTTCCCAGAGAGAGGCAAGGGCATTGAGACCATCTGGTCTGGTGTTCCCCTGTGGATTACACCTCACCTAGGGGCCTGCTGTGGGAAGAATGGAGCCATGTCCCCTCAATTTCTTTCCACTTGAAAAAAAGAGTCCTAAAAATCCAGAGTCCCACATGTACTAGCCTCTTGTCCCCAGTCAATAGCACCGCCTCCACCCCACCACAAAGCACACAGCTGGCAACGGTGCTGTTTCCATGGTGATAATGAATGGCAACAGGCAGTAATCAAGAAGGGTCGCTGGAGTCATAAGTCATTACAGATTGCATTTAAAGGGACACAGCCACCTTTAAAATGATAAATGACTTCTTCATAGCCTCCCCCTGCTCCGGTCTCCCAGAAACAAGGGTTTGCTAGACATTTGTTTTTCATGTTTAACTTCTTTGTATTTCTTTCCATTTGGACAGTGGAATCAGATGGGACAGTTTTTTCATTAGGATATCCTAAGCACAGCTGCTCACACGCTAGGGTTTATGGCATTTGGGAAGGCAGCCTAGCCAAAAATGAAGTCCTTCCTCTTTCCCTGGAAGAACCTGAAATTTCTATATGACAGATTCTTCTGTCTGGTTCTGTAAGGACAATGGAGTTCCAAGGGTCTCATTGAAAGTCAAATAGTCCTAGGAATCTGACATCCACTAACAATTAAGCTGCATTTCAGAATAAATATAGTAGAAACTCACCTTGAATTTGGACTCAACACATGGGCTTGAGTTCCAGCCATGTCCTTAAAATGGTGACCTGGGGCAAATCCTAAACTTTTTGAACATCTATGGCTTCATCTTTAAATTAGAGATAATAATGCTTAGCTTGGAGGGTTGTTATGAGGATCAAATGAGATAATACATTTGGAAACAGAATACAAACCATGTAATACTTTCTTAATGTAAAATACTTTTTAAACATATTTTAAAATACCAAGTTTAGGAGAGACTGTAATAGTCATCTAGTTAAAAAAAAAATCCTACTTTAGATAAGGCTGTAAAGAGTGGGTATTTTACTGGGTGACTTTAAAGAAATCACTAGTCTTTTCTGAATGATTTGTTTCGTAATCTGTAAAATGGGGATGGTAACTTCTGCCCTGCCTGATGGCTAGGTTGCAGTGAACATCAAATGAAATAGCCCATATGTAGGTGCTCCACAGTATTACCCAAATGTAAGCTATAGTCATTTAGAAAGCATCTTGTAAAGACAAGATTGGGTTAATAATCACATTCAACTTCTTTTTTTCTTGCTGCAAACCTCCCATTTCAGACCTAAAGTAATGTCTCATTAAAGTCCAGTCCTCCATGAGGTTAAAAATAAATTCCTTGCTTCACCCTGTACTTTACACTTGTATCTTTACTGTGCCGTCTCGGTCTTTGAACCTAAATGTTCTCTGATGGACTTATTGACAACCTGAGATCCAATAAACATGTTAATATGGAACAGACATTCACTTGATCTGAAGAGCAAGGGAATTGGTCCAAAACAGTTTTTGCATAACAGGTATTCTTTCTGGCAAAGCATACAATTATTTTTGAGATCTGTTTGCGAACTAAGATTTAAACTAAATTGCATGCCATTAATATTTCTCTCTGACTGTTGGTCTCAGCTTTTTAATAAAGGAACAGCTGAGGCAGGGTGCAGTTTAGATACACCATGATCCATCTTCTGTATTAAGAGATACTATGATAATATTAGCGATTAATCATGCATGTCACCTCACCGACGTCCTAATACAAGTGCAAATCAGCCACAGCAACCTAAGAAAGTGAAGGTGTGTGTCTGTGGCCCTCTTGGCATCTTCACTGCATAAATCTTATCATTAAATTCTCCTTTGAAATTATCTCACATTCAGTGGCTTATTACAAAAACAAAAACTTTTCACTGCCTTGCATCTGGAACTTTAGAAATTTATATTTTATCTGAAAATAACATCACTAAAGGTTTTATCACACAGTTTCTTATATAACGCTATAGAAACTTAATTATGAGTTCTTTATTTCATCAAACTCTTCAGGTTAAAAGTGACATATGAATCTAAATCACTATTATAATTGTTAGTATTATCATCATTGTTCTCGTTAAATTTCTGTTACTGGAATTAATTTGGTCTCATATTTCAATGATATAAAGTGCAGTTCCAGAGATGATTTTTATGTATTTTTGCATTTACATATCCAAAATCTCTGTTCCTACCTCTGAGAGAGAGATGAGCCTGTTTATCACATGTACTTTGTCTAGGAGGTGCCCTAGAGAAAATGCAACATTACTCTCCTTTCCCAAACCCGCTACCTCACGCATACATTGCCCAGTGTTCTCCTGAAGGTTCCCCTATACCCAGCTGTCCAGTGCAGCTCAATTTCTTTATCATTCATGCTCATTTCCTTCTGTGGAGCAAATCATATATAAGAAGGGCACATCATTCTTGAACTTCTCCTCTTGCTTTCTCACACTCCATCCTGCTTTCTCCCAACGTCCCATCTGTTAACTAGCAATCACACCTACTGTTTCTGTTTCCAGCCTTGTTCTGATTACCTCAGCTGTAAAGCAAGTTTTCTCAGTCCTGGCGTGTTGACATTTTGGGCTGAATGGTTCTATGTGGTGTGTGGGCATTGTAGGATGTCAAGCAGCATCCTCAGCCTCTACCCACTACATGCCAGTAACATTCCCCCTTTGAAGCCAGTCTTGACAACCAAAAATGTCCCCTGGAGAGCACAGTCACTTGAGATCCACCAGTAGGAAGGGAGGTTAGAACCAAAAGGTTGATGATCCTGGCTACCAAGACAAACTATAAAGCCCTGCTTAGTAAACAATATAGGATAATCAAACATTGATTAGAATTTGAGCCATTTCGAAAAAATAACTTGCTTGGAAAACAAAGTAATGTGGAAAAAGTTTAGAAGAACTCCGTTAAGAAAAGCTGCAACAACCTGGGACAGAGAAGATTAGGTTCAGAACTATGGCAAGGGTAGTAAGAACAGATATAGAAAGAAGAGGTTTTGATGTGAGAAATATTTTAACAATGAAAGCGGTAGGACTTAGTGAATGATCAGATGTGGGGATAAAGGGATGGAGAAGAGTTGAGATAACCTCAAGCTATCTCCTTGGAAGGTGGGAATAATTGTGATGCTGTAATCAAACATGGATTTATAGTCCACCTTTATTAATGGTATCCAGGAAACATGACATTTCATTTCCTACAGAGTGAACAGCTAGAGAACCAACTGTGTATCCTATTTATCTTTATATCTTTGTATCTATTCAATATCTAGAATTAAAGAATGCTAGTAATTGTCTTTTATTGAAAGCCAAGCAATGTGCTAGCACCTTTATGAGGTACATTACCTATAATCCGTAGAGCAGCCTTTGAAAATCAAGATTTTATCCCCACTTTACAGCTGAGAAAACTGAGAAGCTGAGAAGTGAGGAAACTTGTCCAAAGTAACAGCAACAGATTAGTGATAGAGCCAGGTCTCAAATCTCATTCTGTCTGTTTTCAAAGGCAATGTTCTGTCCTTTGTGCCAACCTGTCTCTTTTTGTTTAACATTTTTAAAAATTAATTAGTTAATTAATTAATTTTTGGCTGCGTTGGGTCTTCGTTGTTGTGCACAGACTTTCTCTAGTTGAGGTGAGAGCGGGGACTACTCTTCATTGTGGTGTGCGGGCTTCTCATTGTGGTGGCTTCTTTTGTTGTGGAGCACGAACTCTAGGCACACGGGCTTCAGTAGTTGTGGCTCGCAGGCTGTAGAGTGCAGGCTCAGTAG
>NW_021148278.1:0-9428 GCF_002837175.3 Physeter macrocephalus
GATCTTCCCGGACCGGGGCTCGAACCCGTGTCCCCTGCGTCGGCAGGTGGATTCTTAACCACTGTGCCATCAGGGGAGTCCTCCTGTACTGTTTTTAAACCACAAGAAGATATAAACTTTGTAATTTAAAAAGTCACAGCTAAAATGAGAATGAAAAGAAATTTTTAGAGGCTGTATTTCAATCAGGATGACACGACTTGGGCTCCCAATTAGAAAAAGTATGTGCAGACCCTGCACTGGTGGCTGTCGGGGGGTAGAAGACCCTAGACGTCCTGATACAGGGGAGACGTGCACAGCAGCACCGGGGGAGAGGATGATCCCGGAGGAGGGGGCCGGGAGCCGCGCAGACACCCCGTGAGGTGGCCACCACTTTGCAGAGCCTCATTCTTGGCACTGGGTTCCTACACGGATCCTGCCCCTGGTGACACTCAGCCAGTGTCACTCCAGAGGGAACAGCTGGGCCAAAGCTGTGCAGCATAATCACCCTCAATTGCTTCATCATTTAACGGGGGGGATGCGTGTGTAAACACAGGCGGAATAAGTATCATGAAGCAATGGGGCCCATGGGACCCCACTGACCCTCCGTGTGACTGAGTTACCTGTCAGGCTTATAACTTGGAGGCAGGAAGACGGAGGACGGCTGGGAGGACGGAGAGTAGACTTTGGGAGATTCGTCAGCGGCTCCTGCAATCGTCCAAGAAGACACGCTATTGGGAGGTGTTTGGAGGTAGAAGGAGGAGGCATGCTGTCAGCACAGGAAGTAGTGATGCCTTCCGTGGAAGCAGGTACTTTGTATGTGATTACGTTAAAGATCTTCAAATAGGAAGATTATCCCGATGATCACGGGGACCCAGTGTAACCCCAAGGGCCCTTACGAAATGAACGCAGGAGGGGTAGAGTCAGAGGAGGGGAGGTGGTGATGGGCGCAGATGGAGGGAGGGTTTGGCAGGTGCTGCCGGGCTGGCTTTGGAGATGGAGGACGACCATCTCCATCTCTGTGGACCAAAGATGCAGGCAGCCTCTGGACCCCGGAAAGCGCCAGAGGCTCCAGGACGAGCCTGCCCTCCGACCCCTTCCCCTCAGCTCAGTGACAGTGATTCACTGGTGACAGTGTAGCCATAGTGTTTGGGGTAACTCATTACACAGTCCTAGGTAACTCACGTGTGGCCTTCAGGCTGGCGGAATCACATGAGCTTGGACGTGTTCTGTCCCGAGCGCCAGGCCACTGAAGTCTTTCCTGGAACTGCCCCGTAGCAAAGCATTCCGTCAGGGTGCATACAGATCAAGGAGTGTCGTACTCACTAATTCAGAAATTACTATGCCCTGCGTCATCATCACCACTCTGAGTGCCTGTGTGTGTGAGTTAACCGGAGGTGGCTTTCTTCTGGAGACGTCCTGGAGGCTGGGGACGCGGCATTTGAGGGAGGTGTGCCGGGAAGGGTGCGTGACCTCAGGTTCGGGGAGGAGACCGGCAGAGCCGTCTGTAGAAGCAACTAGAGCACATCAGCAGGCACGGGGACCTTCTTAGTCACGGGGAGCTGACCTAAGCGCTCTTCGCCCTAAGACCCCACTGAGCTCCAAGGACACGGTCCCTTGGAAGCAGGGCTGCACCCAGACCCTGTGTCCTGCTTCCCGGTTCTGATCCGACAGCGCAGAGGGTGAGCCTGGCTTTCCACCTTGTGCTGTGATCTGGGCGAAACCTTTTTTCTTTTCTCTTTATTGGTTTGGAGGCGATGGTTCACCAGGGAACAAAGTGACCTCATCAGTCAGGTATGAGCAGACTAAATGCTCGACTTAGAAAACGTGGCTCTGACTTACAGCGTAATAGCCAAACTGCAGGCTTTTGTGTTTCCAGAAGGGAGAATGCAGCACATCCTGCCTTTCTGCTGGGCAGAGACAAAAGCCACGACCTTCAGAGACTATGTACTCCCCTGGCAGGTGAGCAGGGCTGCTCAGCACTTACTCAAGGCTTTAAAAGTCCTGGATTTTCTCCAGCTTGGACCTATGGACCAGCATAGGTCCATACGAACTCTGCTCAGTACTCTTTAATAACCTTTATGGGGAAAGAATCTGAAAAAAATGGAGATATATATATATATATATATATATATATATATATGCATAACTGATTTACTGCGCTGGACACCTGAAACTAGCACATTGTAAATCAACTCTACCCCAATAAAAATTTTAAAAAAACAACAAAAAAACCTGCTCTGCCCAGCACAGTGCGAACTTCCACCTTTGTTTATTCTACATTCTACTTTCTAACAAGGAAGCGAACAGCCATTTCAGTGCCTTTAAACCACACGCAATCCATTTAGTCAAAACTGGCACGCTGGGTTCTCAACATGGCGAGCATCTGAGCTGTGTCTTAGGTGAAAGTCTGAGTGCCTGATGGACGTGGTTAAAACGATGTTATCAACTCAGTGAGAGCATCTGTCCTTAGCTGACGAATGTGATGAAATAACTCCTTGGTAAATCCTGTGCTTAACTACAGACGGGCACCGGCAAACTGGAACTGTATCCAATACACACAAAAAATCACCGGCGAAAGGTTGGGACAGGGATTTTATTTCATAAAAGAGGAAGAGGAAGAGCGAGAGGAAATAACAGGAAGCAAGAAGCTATAGAAAGTATGCACAACACTTAGAAAACTGAAAACGAGATAATGTTTAGTTTCCAAATAATGCCAAGAACAGAGCAGAATGCCATCAGACATCACATGATTCTGCATTTTGTTTCCCTTCTTGAAAAAGATAAAACGTTGGTCTTCTGCTTAGATAAGCCGTGCACTTGGTGAGAGAATGAGGTAACTCAAATGCTCAGGGCTTTGGTCCAGAAGCCGGACCGCCTGGCCCCGTGGACCAGTGATGCACTTGAGTGGTGGTGGAGGGCAAAGAGAGGCAGGGAGGTGAGTTTCCAGGGCAGGTGTGGTGTCCGCAGGGCAGGGTGGGCTTTGGAGTCACCAGTTGAGGGGCACCGCCAGCCCCCGGGCCCAGGGTTAACGCTGCTTCCTGCAGGACACGGTGCGGACCCTGAGGCAGCCACGACCTTCTGGTTGCAGCGCTGACCTGGGGAGCAGGTGGTCTCCTCGGAGGGAGCCTGGAGTCCCCCCTTCACCAGACATCAGCCCGGGAACACCCCTGAGAGGCTCTCCTGGGGTCCTGCGGTCTCCGGATTCCACAAGCTTCCTATTAAAATGCTAGGGATGCTTGGACCCCAGCCCCTGGGGGACAGCTGCAGGGGATTCTGCCGTGGAAAGTCTGATCACACCTCTGGAAGGCAAGATTGCCTGCTAACTTGGCCACAGCAGCAATGATAACTATTTACATCATTTATGGCCTCTCAGACACTTAATTTTGGTGGAACAGAATTAATTGAATTCTAGAGCTGGAAAGGATTTAAAGAGGC
Source organism: Physeter macrocephalus (assembly GCF_002837175.3). Taxonomy (NCBI): domain Eukaryota; kingdom Metazoa; phylum Chordata; class Mammalia; order Artiodactyla; family Physeteridae; genus Physeter; species Physeter macrocephalus. The sequence continues at coordinate 3,415 of NW_021148278.1, forward strand.
ACGGATTTCCGAAGGCGCGTTTTGTATGTCGGGAAAGCAGCGCCCGGTGACCGGGTCCAGCAGAGGCGCGGGTTTGGGAGCTGGCGGGGCAAGGATGCCTGGCCAGAGCGTGCTGACACCCGCGAGAACTGCCCTGAACCGCCTGAGGATTTCCTAAGTCCTGTGGTCCCGTCTGCAGGCTCTGTTTGGATGGAATTTGGATTTCTTAACAGACAGCGGTGGCAGAAAGAGGATATTTGTCTTTTCGATCAGGAGCCGAGATTCAGAGAGATTAAGTGACTCATCCATGGAAACAAACAAACAAACAAAGCAAAAAAGCAAAAAAACAAATCCCTGAAACCACACTTGGCTCTTGGTCCAATGCACCTTTCCCTGCAAAAAGTCTTTAACCACGGGGGCTTCAGTACTGGGGCCCTTCAGGAAGCCACGAACTAGTGGTTGGGTTCCTCAGCGTTCATACAGTTAGGGGGCCTCAGAAAGGGAAGTGTTTGGAGCAGATAGAAGTTCAGAGGGTCAGCAGGACCAGGCCTCAGGGGCCCTTCCTTTTCCAAGTGGCTCTGGGCCCAGCAGGGCTCTGCATGTTTCTGGGGCGGGTGGTGTTTTCACACGTTTCCTGCCACGCTCTGTATCTCGGGGTGTCTGATTAGCGGCCCTGTAGCTGTCACGTCGGGTGGAGTCCCTGTGGGAAACACTGTCCGGTGGAATGAGCTGGAGGTTCACCGCCTGAACTGCACAGTCTGTGGGGCGACGTCTGCAAAAGCCTGTGGTGAGGCTGGAGGAGCAGGTGTTTGCGGGGGGATTTAATTAGGCCAAGAGGCATCAGGAGAAACCCGGGGTCCCTACCCTCCACCTCCTTCAGCGGGGCTTGCAGGGGTGGGCAGGCACCGAGGGAGGGTCTGATGCCAGGGGAAGGACCAGCCCTGCGGGTGAGAAAGCGCCCTCGTTGGGGGCACCTTCAGGTTCCCCGGGGCCAGGCTGTCTGGATTTGAGGCGCCAGCAGATGACGGGTGTTTGGAAGGTCAGTTCTTGTGGATCCCGGGTTCTGCGGCTTTGATGGCCCCTCTTGTGGCAGGAAGGGAGCCCTGGCCGTGGGAAGCTGGGTGTTGGGTACCCACCTCTGCTGAGGAGGGGCTGTGTATCAGTCAGAAGATGCTTCCAGAGTCCATTTAGAAAACCCTCTCATTGCACTGCTGTTACCTAGTTTTCAATATATGTATCCTGGACACTGGGAAGACCCTTTACAATAGCAGAGGTGCAGACAGAAAAGCCTGCAGTTCCTGGAGACATCTCATCAGGTTCGATACGGACTCGAAGTGTCAGAAAGGGAGATAAGCTTCTCCAAAGACCCCTTCCAGGACACCGTCTCGGGCTGCTTCGTTAATGGACCGGATGTGCCTTGCAGTGGTGACGGCAGCGGGTAGAACCGGGAGGAGACAGACTCTTCATCTTGTGGAGAACCTGGTCATCTCCCTGTTGCTTTGTTCATGCTTCCCTGGTGATGATCAACAAAATTCCTCAGATCCCGTCAGCCTGCATCACCCCGAAGCCCTAAACGGTGGTGTCTGGAGAGGAGCCAGGTACAGGGTCCAAGGATGTCTTCTGCAAGCTGTGCTGAGAAGGATGAGCGAGGGTAAACCTGTCACCTACGGCCGGGGATGGGGGAGCCGTCAAAGGTAGTAACGCACATCGGGTGCTTGCTGCATGCAGGGTTATGGCACTCGACAGCCCTCAGATCATTTTACAAGGGCATCGCAGTTCTGTGAGGCAGGCACGTTGATCCCCTTATGCAAAAATTTGCCCCAAATCTCCTAGCTGGTAAATTACAGAGCTGAGGTTTAAATACAGGTGGGCCTTCCCTGAGCCTATTGAATTTTCACCCTGCCGCTCCAGGGACAGGCAGCTGCGGAGACATTTTTTCCTGGTCTTGATGATTTTACAGTAAAATAAGATCAGAAAAAATTCATTTAAAATTATAAACTTGTTTTTGTCCGGGAGATCATGTCATAAAGCATACATAAGGAAGGGATTTCATTTCAGTAAAATGTCAGTTGAAAGGTCAAACTTTAACACACATATATTTTGTTAGGGGCAACGTTTTAAGTACGGCAGAGGTATCAGTGGAAGCAAACGTTATTGGTATAGAGTGATCTGAAGGAAGAAGGGCCGGCCAATCCTGAGAGCCTTTCTGTTGAACTCTTATTAGTTGCTGGGCCCTCAGGTAAAGCAAATAACGAAAACCAAAGTCTGGACTATATTCCTTCTTGGATGGAGCCTCACAGCAAAGCAATATGTGAGTGGTAATAAAGAGTGTGTGAAAGTGTCTCAAGATGAAAAATATATCAGCAGCGCCTGGAAGTTTTATATATTGAGAAGTTTTATATGTTATGTTAGTTGGGAGAAGGAAAGCAGGTTGCATAAGGTTGAATATGCTGGGGAGCGGGGTGGAAGTTTATTGATTATTCACAGTAATGTTTCCTTCATCTGGAAAAAGCCTGTCAACTTTGCAGGAGTTCACGGTTGAGACAATGAAGTCGAAGGGTCTGTGTGAAAATCACACTAAAGGAAAAGCAGAGCATGTACTGAAGGTCCACGTGATGGGCGGGAGGCTGCTTCGGGGGAAGGAAGAGACTGTGCAAGAATGGAACAGTTCTGGAAAGATCCAAGATCCCTGTAAAACCACCTTTGATTCTTAAGAAGTTTTCTTTAATAGTAATTTTTTTCAATGCCTGAATTCCTATGTTATACTTAAAAATACATACGGTAGAGGAATTTAGTTTGTGGGCGGTATTATATCCTGGTGTTCAAGAGATGAAGGATTTTACGAGCCACCATTGTTTTAGCTCTTTGGTGACTTGTGTCTTTAGACCAGGAGGCGGATGGGCAGGAGGGTGGACCAGCCCTCAGGCTGTTGTACAACAGACTCAGTGGAACCCCCGGAGGGACACTCAGGGTGTCCTCAGCGGCCGGAACTACGTAGATGTCTAGCCAGTTCCCGTCAAGCTTAGATTCTAGACCGGGGCCTTGGAGGACACAGGCCCGTGAGCTCCGGCACCCAAAGCCAGGGAGACCCGGAAGGGACACACCGGCCTTGGGAAGGTCATGTAGCAGTTGTGGGAGCCCTTGCGGAGCCCGAGTGACCACGTAGGGCAGAGTCTGTCCCTGAAGCCTGTGTCCAGAACCGGCGCCGGCCCTGCAGGGTCAGAGGCCGGGTCGAGGCTGGCAGGTGTCAGGGAGGGGCCGGCAGAGCGAGGTGGTTTCTACCCAGAGTCTGCTGATGGGGCACCTCCCAGCTTCCCTCAGCTGCCCTCCGCCGGAGGCTCCCGGTCGAGTTTCAGTGACTGAGGATGTTGACGCAGCCCCGGGGGTGATGAAGGGGCTCAGGATACGGTCAGGCTCGTGGTTGATAAGGAAGCTTTGATTCTAGCTGATGCAAACTCAGCCTGAGGAGGGGCTGTGTCTCCGAGCATCTGGGCCCCTCACCGGGGTGCTGGGAGAGCAGGGTGTTGCCTTTCCCTCAAATTTCCGTCACCGTACCTTCCAGGAAGCTGGATTCAGCCTTTGTGCTCATGGGACCAGAAGACCATTCTTTTCACTTCATCCAGTAAGTCTCTGCTAGCTTCTCTGGTATGTTTTCCAGATGCATTTCCTTCTTCCTGAGTGTTATAAGGTTTTAGAAAAGAACTTCTGCCAGGCAAGGGAGCACAGAACCTACAAATTATTGGGGTTGAAAAATGGGGAAAATGGGGAAAACAAGATAAATTCATGTCTCAAGGAGCTATCTTCTTGCCTGGCCTGGCCTTACTTCCCCTGCCTCTCTTGGGACTGCCCCCCCTCCCCCCCCATCGCAAGGGACTGCCAGCTCTCAGGAGGCACACCTATTGGTTGTGACTGTTCTATTGCTTCTTTTGCTTATTTGATGACATAAAAAAAACAATATTGTCCAAAAGTTTTATAAACAAAGCCAAAAGCCAAATAAGCTAGAGAAAATTGCCAGAACTGTATCAGACATTTGGGGTTCATCTCCTTGAACCACAAGATTCTGTACCACTTGGCAGGGAAGGTTCTACATCAGTGATTCACGGGAAATGGAAATGTGTAAAAAAGGACCAGCAAGATTTCCTTTCAGTAATGCCAAGGGAATATCGGTCAGCTGTAAGTTGATGGAGGTAAAATCCAGGATAATATTCAGCATTGATCTGGGTGTGGATATACAACTCCTCCTCTCACTGCACTTGGAGGAACAAATTGGTACAACTGCCTTGGAAAGCTGTTTAAATAGTGCCAGGATGCACAGACATCTCCATAGCCTTTGACTGAATAATTGCACTTCCAAAAACACAACTTAAGGAAATAATTCCAGATGCAGACAATAATTTATGCATGAAGATTTTTATTCCAGTGATACTAATTATATTGAAAAATTGTAACAATATAGCTAATAGTAGGGACTACTTAAATACAATACGCTTTGGGATATGCTTACAAGGGATTATTTATAACCAGTGAAAGAAAATTTTAAAAAGTCTTGTGAAAAATTAAGTTCAAAAAAGAAAAAAAGTTGATTATCTAGTATGATTCAGTTACGTGTAAAGATATGCATTTTAAAAAGTCTGAAGTAAACGATGTAGAAATGTTGGCAACAGTTATCTCTAGGTTGTGGAATTATGGATGACTTTAATCTCTTATTTATACTTATTTACACATTTTCCCCAATGAATATGCATAAGGCTTATTTAAAATATACATGTATTCTTAAATCATATAAACTTCAAATCCCATCCTCTTCTCAGAATTATTACTTTTACAGCTAAGTATGCATCCTCTCTTCCAACATTTTTTATGCAACTATGCACATTAAAAACAAAACCAAATAACTATAGTTTTGGTTACTTATTTTTTTTAATGTGGTTGATATCAAGCTGTCTCACATCTTGTTTTCTCAAATATCTTGGAGATATTTTCATGCCATGCCATGTAGTTGAACTTATTTTATCTTTTCTTTTTGACATGGCAAGCTTGATCTTTGCTTGTGAACAATTTAGCATGATCCATTCACGCAGCTAATATAAAAGTATGGTAAGTGTGACCTGTGACAGGATCTTTTCATACATCGAACTCAGGATATTTGTTTGAAAGTCCATTTCTACGATTGTAAAATGTTGCTATGATTCAGTTATAACCTACTGATCGCCTACCATGCGACAGGCAGTAAGACAGCTGATCGGATGAGAGATAAGCCCAGGACACGGAGTTGCAGAAACGTCCTCTCTCCCGACTTGTCCCTCATACAAACCAGAGCTAGTGGTGGGCACAGCCGGCCACTCGCTGTCTTTTGAAACTTTTCTCTTCCTTTGGCTTCCAGAACGTTATGTTTTCCTGGGTTTCTACTAATTCTCCAGTGGCCCTGTCCATTGCTCCTTTGATTCTTCCTTCCAAGACATCTTCAAATATTCGAGCTCCTGCGGACTCACTGCTCGCCCACTCCCTCTCTCTGTGCTCTCCTCTGGGGTGACGCACCAATGCCATGCTTCTCAATATCAGCTGTATCCTTAGGACCCCAACTTATATGGCTCTGAACTTCAGATCCTTGCATCCAACTGCCTATTTCACTTGCCACCTGGAAGACTTACCAGCATCTCAAACTTCACGCGTCCTTTGCTCACTTTTATTACCTTTCTGTCACAAACGTTGATAGCTTCTGATCGTCAGAAGTAGATGGAGGCTCTAGGTTTCTTCCAGCACGTAGCTACCGTGTGGCATGTTGTAATGAGAGTGAGACTCAAACTCAATTCTGCCTCAAGTGAGAACATTGTGAGCAGCAAGTCGCAAAGGGTTTTCCAACCTGTGCTTGATGAAGCCCAAACTTTCTGCTGTTCTTTTAGTCTCGTTGACAAGGGTTTTCTTAAGATGAAAGTAGCCATATTAGGGGCAGGATTCAGTGACTTTTTTTTTTTTTTTAAGATTCTTTTTGATGTGGACCATTTTTAAAGTCTTTATTGAATTTGTTACAATAT
>NW_021148279.1:0-9413 GCF_002837175.3 Physeter macrocephalus
GCAAACACGGGGACACTGTACACCAGGGAAGACAGAACGCAAGCGTGTCGGCCTTGATGACACCGACCTTACCCCATGCATCCTGGCACTTCTGCACTGCCACAGCGACACTACTAAGGATCTCACAGAGATCAAAGGCACTGTCCCCGAGGACCACACACAGATTTCAAACGCAAGACCTGTGCCACGCAAGGGGACCGGGAAGCTTCAGAGGGAAGAGTGGCTGTCCACAGCAGCGCACCTGGCATCGCAACAGTGCCACCATCTCTGCCCCGCCAACGGACTGCTCCAGATAAACCTCTGGCTGTTCTAAAAGCCTGCCTGCCACACGGGCCGGCCGCGTCATGCCCTCCGGGAGAAACACTTTCGCTTTGCACATTCCCAAACGAGGGAACAGAGTGGCCAAAGGGCATGTTCGCATAACTCAACTACCCCCAAGGAGACCGGCAAAGACGCCTCAGGATGTCTACATTCTCTACGTCCCGCAAGACACCCTTGGGGCGTCATTCGTCCGGCAATAGAATCACAACTCTAGGCAGGTTACCTACCTCCCCGCATCCACATGAACTGCCAAAGCCATCCCCTCCATAGGCAGCTGATGCCAGCCCATCACGAACATGACACATCCTTGGGAAGCCGAGGCTCCTCAGGATGTCTATCTTCTCTACCTCCCGTAAGACACCCTTGGGGCGTCATTCCTCCGCCAATGGAATCACAACTCTAGGCAGGTTACCTGCCTCCCCGCATCCACGTGAACTGCCAAAGCCATCCCCTCCATAGGAAACTGATGCCAGCCCATCATGAACATGACACATCCTTGGGAAGCCGAGGCTAGTGCCTGCACCAAATGATGCCAGCCCATGCCACAACATCACACAGGACCTGTCCTCATCACGCCTTACCTTTCTGTCCAGTCCATCGGCCACCACGCAGGCTTAAATACGGCCCTCGGTCCTCAACCCACTGCACCGTGACCCACTTGCAGCCAACACTGTGCCGGGAGCTGCAGTACAGGAGCACACAAGGGCAACAGCGAAGCCTACTCCCTCAGCACCCTTCTGCAGGGGCTGAACCCGAGCCCACCGCCACGCACTGCCCTAGACCGACCGGGCACTCTAGATCCCCACCGCGCCACACGCAACAACAGGGAAGGACACAGGCCAGGCCTGAGGCTCCAGGCTGCAACAAAGGAAGCTTGCTCTTTTCGGCTTCTGGACTCAAACCCAGAAGCGGCATGCACAAAGTGTGATCCTGGACAAAACACACCTACCCAAGCTGCAAGCTCACTGGGCCTAGAACAGCACACACTCCGACTCTGAAGACCAGAAGGGGACCTAGCTGCCTCGCAATCCCTCACCGGCCTTTCAGCAGGGACCTGCGATTCATGGACGACGCAGCTAATGTGCAGACACGGTTGACCCTTAGACGGGAGCCCCTCCAATGCTGGAGCACTGGGTCGTGCTTGCATGCATGGCGGCAGGGGACGCGGGCCCTAACTCCTCACTCTCCCCTACCCCTGAGAGAGGAAACGTCCTGGACCTCACTTTTGATGGGGAGACGGTACAGCCTTCTCACTGATTTTGCTCAGATTTTCCAAGGTATGCACACAAGGGTGTCATCATCGATCGAAGCACATGCTGGGACGCTGCAGAACACAACCGGGCAGGCCGCGGGGCTGTGCAGGGGAGCCTAGAGCTCGGAGTACTCCAAAAGAGTGGGGAATACACAGCCCTCAGGCCTCTCAGCAAGAGCAACAGTCAAACCACTCTTGCAGCCACTGGGCCCGTCTGAGGAAAACCTAACATCCAATGGCACATCTTGGGGTGGCTGAATGCCTACCGACCTGGGTTATCCACGTCCACGGTCGGCAACATGGCCCAGCTCTCTTGTTCCAGTTCTCCTCATCACCTCCAGTCGTCAGACCACGCAAACGTCCTGTGTTCTTTGCCATCGGCCAGCCTTGCCAATCAACTGCACCTGAGAAGTGGACAGAAATCACTCAGGAGTCAGACTTGCACCGGGGTCCTCTAGAACGTGATTCATGAGAACATTTCCCTGGGCTGGAGCCCCGAACATGCTTCACAAGGACCTCTATCCCTTACGAAGACCTGAATGTTTGCCTGACAGCACGACGGCAGTAAGTTAGGCACGTACGTTGGCCGTTGTGTGTGAGGGTGTATGTGTGTGTTCCTGCGTGCGCGCGGGCGTGACAGTGACTGCGCGGGATGACGCGCTTGGGGGTTTCTGTGTGGGCCTCTGAATCCGCGTCTTGGTCTTTGTGTATCCTTGAGGCCCTCGGCAGTGACCTTGAACAGTAAAAGTCGCAGTTTATACACAGCACCGAGGCTTTGGACCACCCCACTGAATGCAGAAAGTCCCCTGTCAGCTTCAAGAGGCCACATGTGAACTTTGACCCCCAGAGGCTGTTGAAATAGGCAACGGTCTCCCGCTCTCCCACAGCCATGCCTTCTGACCAAAGCACAAAGATTCGTCCAGACCTGCCTCCCGGCCGTGGGTGTCACATGTACATGGACCTGGAGACCCTGCCACCTAGGAGCACATCTGATGTCCACCTGGGGCCACTCCCAGCACTTTGGGAAGCAAGGAAACCTCCCATGGTTGGCGTTGACACTGACCTTCAGCTGGCTACAGGCAAGACGCAGCCCCGCACCTCACAAGGGGCTAGCGGACTTCAGCCCAAGTGCCACTTCTCGCCAACTAGGACAAATCACGTTCTGTGGACCCTTGGGAAAGCCCACCACGGGAAGTGCTGGGCTTTAGCAACCATGAGCCAGGTTGGAACCCCCTGACGGAAACTAGGCCATTTCCCCGGCCACGTCTCGCCAGCTCCCAGCCGGCACGTTTGGCAGCCCTAAACCCGGAGCCAACGCTCAAATGCTTGACAGCCTCGGCCTACGTGCCCACCTCCTGCCCGCACGGCGACTCGACCTTGCTGGAAGCCACAGACGCCATGCGAACATGGGGACGCTGTACACCAAGGAAGACAGACCGCATACATGTCTGCTTTGATGACGCTGACCACACCCCATGCATTCGGGCACTTCTTCACTGCCACAGCGACACTACCGAGGACCTCAGAGAGTACAAAGCCACTGTCCCCGAGGATCACACACAGACATTCAATGGAAGACCTCTGTCACGCGAGGGGACTTTCAAGTCTGAAAGGGCACAGTGGCTGTCCACGGCAGTGCACCGGGCTCCGCAACGGTGCCCCCACCTCCGGCCCGCATAAACCTCTGGCTGTTTGAAAGGCCCGCGTGCCACACGGGCCGGCCACCTCATGCCCTCTGGGAGAAACACTTTCGCGCTGCACATTCCCAGAAGAGGGAACAAAGCGGCCAAAGCGCACGCTCGCATAACTCACCTTCCTCCGAGGAGGCCGGCACCAATACCTCAGCATGTCCATCTACTCTAGGTGCCGCAAGACACCCTTTGGGAGTCATTCCTCCGGCAACGGGATCGCAGCTGATCACAATTTACCTACCTCACCGCATCCTCATGAACTGCCAAAGCCTCCACTGCTTAGGCAGCTGATGCCAGCCCATCACGAACGGGACACATCCTCGGGAAGCCGAGGCCGACACCTGCCACCCAATGATGACATTCTATTTCATGACATCACAAAGGTCCTGTCCTCATCATCCCTTACATTCCTGTCCCGGCCATCAGCAACCACGCAGGCTTAAACGGAGCACCGCCCTCGCCCCACCCCACGAGGACCCACTTGTCCCCAACACTCTGCCGGGAGCTAAAGGAGGGGAGCAGACAAGGGCAACACTGAGGCCTAATCCATCAGCCACTTTAGGCCGACGCCCACCCCGAGCCACACCCGTCCACAGCTCCGGCCTCACTTGGCAGTCAAGAAAGTCACCGTGCCAAACGCAAGAACAGGGAGGGCCACAGGCCTGGCCTGAGGCACCAGGCTCCAACCAGAGAACCTTGCTCATGTTGGCCACCAGAATTAAACCCCGAAGCGGCATGCACGAAGCGTGAGCCTGGCCCAAACACACTTTTCCAAGCTGCAAGCTCACTTGGCCTACACCAGCACACACTCCGACTCTGAAGACAAGCAGGAGAGCACGCCCTCTCGCATTGCCCCAATGGCCTTGCAGCAGAGACCTGATATCCATAGACGACCCAGCTTATGGGTACACACAGTCCACCCTCAGACAGGAACCCCTCTAATATTAGGAGCCCTGGGTGGTGTTTGCATGCATGCCAGCAGGGGACGCTGGCCCTCCCTCCTCACGGTCCCCTACCCCCCAGAGAGAGGAAACGTGCTGGACCTCAGTTTCGATGAGGAGACGGTAGAGGGTTCTCACTCATTTTGTTCAGATTTTCCAAGGAATGCATACAAGGGTGTCATCATCGATCCAAGCACGTGCTGGGAGGCTGCAGAACACAACCGGGCATGTCGTGGGGGCCTGCAGAGGAGCCATGACCCCGTAGTACTCCAAAACCCTGGGGAATCTACAGTCCTCAGGCCACTCAGCAAGAGCAACAGTCAATCCACTCTGGCAGCCACTGGGCCCGTTTGAGGAAAACCTCATATCCAATGGCACATCTCAGGGTGGGTGAATGCCTACCTTCCGGAGTTAGCCACGGTCACACTTAGCAACACGCGCCTGCCCCATTTTTCCAGTTCTCCTTAGCACCTCCAGTCATCAGACAACGCGAAGGTCTTCTGGTCTTTGCCGACGGCCAGCCTTGCCCAGCAGCTACACCTGAGAAGTGGACATAGATCACACAGGCTTCAGAATGGACCGGGTTCCCAAGAGAACATGATTCACACGAATGTTTACCTGGGCATGAGCCCAGACCCTGCTTCCCAAGGACCTCTACCCTTACCGAGAACTCAATGTTTGTCTAGCTGCACAACTGCAGGAAGCTAGGCACGTACGTTGGCCGGTGTGTGAGAGGGAGTATGTGTGTGTTCACGCGTGTGAACGTGTGTGACTGTGACTGGGCACGAGGACGCGCGCTTCTGGGCTTCTCTGTGTGCCTCTGAATCCGCATCTTGGTCTCTGTGTGTCGCTGTGGCCCTCTGCTGAGACCTCGAACAATAAAACCCACACTTTATACACAGCGCCCTGCCGTTGGACCCCCCAATTGAATGGAGAAAGACCCCTGCAAGCTTCAAGAGGCTGAATGTGAACTTTGACCCCCCAGGGGCGGTTGACATAGGCCACGGGAGATCCTGCCAGCTTGTAGCACATCTGATGTGCACTTGGGGCCACTCCCGGCACTTCTGGAAGCAAGGAAACAGCCTATGGGCGGGCCAATACCTTCGTGCAGCTGGCTACATTCAAGATGCAGCCCGGCACCTCTGAAGGGGCTAACCAAATTCAGCCCAAGTGACAATTCTCGCCAACTAGGCCAAATCACGTTCCGAGGGCCCATGGGAATGTCCACCACAGGAAGCGGTGGGCTTCAGCAGCCATGACCCAGGTTCCAACCCCACTGCGGAAACTAGGCCACCTTCCCGGCCAAGTGTCGCCAACGCCCAGCCAGAAGGGTTCGCGGCCCTGAATCCGGAGTAAGCGCTCAAATGCTTGACAGCTTCGTCCTGTGTGCCCTCCTCCTGCTCACAGGGCAACTTGACCCTACTGGAAGCAAACACGGGGACACTGTACACCAGGGAAGACAGACCGCAAGCGTGTCGGCTTTGGTGACACCGACCTTACCCCATGCATCCTGGCACTTCTGCACTGCAACAGCGACACTACTAAGGTTCTCACAGGGATCAAAGGCACTGTCCCCGAGGACCACACACAGATTTCAAACGCAAGACCTGTGCCACGCGAGGGGACCGGGATGCTTCAAAGGGAACAGTGGCTGTCCACAGCAGCGCACCTGGCATCGCAACAGTGCCACCATCTCTGCCCCGCCAACGGGCTGCTCCAGATAAACCTCTGGCTGTTCTAAAAGCCTGCCTGCCACACGGGCCGGCCGCGTCATGCCCTCCGGGGGAAACACTTTCGCTTTGCACATTCCCAAACGAGGGAACAGAGTGGCCAAAGGGCATGTTCGCATAACTCAACTACCCCCAAGGAGACCGGCAAAGACGCCTCAGGATGTCTACATTCTCTACGTCCCGCAAGACACCCTTGGGGCGTGATTCGTCCGGCAATGGAATCACAACTCTAGGCAGGTTACCTACCTCCCCGCATCCACGTGAACTGCCAAAGCCATCCCCTCCATAGGCAGCTGATGCCAGCCCATCACGAACATGACACATCCTTGGGAAGCCGAGGCTAGTGCCTGCAACCAAATGATGCCAGCCCATGCCACAACATCACACAGGACCTGTCCTCGTCACGCCTTACCGTTCTGTCCAGTCCATCGGCCACCACGCAGGCTTAAATACGGCCCTCGGTCCTCACCCCACTGCACCGTGACCCACTTGCAGCCTGTTGCAGTACAGGAGCTCACAAGGGCAACAGCGAAGCCTACTCCCTCAGCACCCTTCTGCCGGGGCTGAACCCGAGCCCACCGCCACGCACTGCCCTAGACCGACTGGGCACTCTAGATCCTCACCGAGCCACACGCAACAACAGGGGAGGACACAGGCCTGGCCTGAGGCTCCAGGCTGCAACAAAGGAAGCTTGCTCTTTTCGGCTTCTGGACTCAAACCCAGAAGCGGCATGCACAAAGTGTGATCCTGGACAAAACACACCTATCCAAGCTGCAAGCTCACTGGGCCTAGAACAGCACACACTCCGACTCTGAAGACCAGAAGGGGAGCTAGCTGCCTCGCAATCCCTCACCGGCCTTTCAGCAGGGACCTGCGATTCATGGACGACGCAGCTAATGTGCAGACACGGTTGACCCTTAGACGGGAGCCCCTCCAATGCTGGAGCCCTGGGTGGTGCTTGCATGCATGGCGGCAGGGGACGCGGGCCCTAACTCCTCACTCTCCCCTACCCCTGAGAGAGGAAACGTCCTGGACCTCACTTTTGATGGGGAGACGGTACAGCGTTCTCACGGATTTTGTTCAGATTTTCCAAGGTATGCACACAAGGGTGTCATCATCAATCGAATCACATGCTGGGACGCTGCAGAACACAACCGCGCAAGCCGCGGGGCTGTGCAGGGGAGCCTAGAGCTCGGAGTACTCCAAAAGAGTGGGGAATACACAGCCCTCAGGCCTCTCAGCAAGAGCAACAGTCAAACCACTCTTGCAGCCACTGGGCCCGTCTGAGGAAAACCTAACATCCAATGGCACATCTTGGGGTGGGTGAATGCCTACCGACCTGGGTTATCCACGTCCACGGTCGGCAACATGGCCCAGCCCTCTTGTTCCAGTTCTCCTCATCACCTCCAGTCGTCAGACCACGCAAACGTCCTGTGTTCTTTGCCATCGGCCAGCCTTGCCAATCAACTGCACCTGAGAAGTGGACAGAAATCACTCAGGAGTCAGACTTGCACCGGGGTCCTCTAGAACGTGATTCATGAGAACATTTCCCTGGGCTGGAGCCCCGAACATGCTTCACAAGGACCTCTATCCCTTACGAAGACCTGAATGTTTGCCTGACAGCACGACGGCAGTAAGTTAGGCACGTACGTTGGCCGTTGTGTGTGAGGGTGTATGTGTGTGTTCCTGCGTGCGCGCGGGCGTGACAGTGACTGCGCGGGATGACGCGCTTGGGGGTTTCTGTGTGGGCCTCTGAATCCGCGTCTTGGTCTTTGTGTATCCTTGAGGCCCTCGGCAGTGACCTTGAACAGTAAAAGTCGCAGTTTATACACAGCACCGAGGCTTTGGACCACCCCACTGAATGCAGAAAGTCCCCTGTCAGCTTCAAGAGGCCACATGTGAACTTTGACCCCCAGAGGCTGTTGAAATAGGCAACGGTCTCCCGCTCTCCCACAGCCATGCCTTCTGACCAAAGCACAAAGATTCGTCCAGACCTGCCTCCCGGCCGTGGGTGTCACATGTACATGGACCTGGAGACCCTGCCACCTAGGAGCACATCTGATGTCCACCTGGGGCCACTCCCAGCACTTTGGGAAGCAAGGAAACCTCCCATGGTTGGCGTTGACACTGACCTTCAGCTGGCTACAGGCAAGACGCAGCCCCGCACCTCACAAGGGGCTAGCGGACTTCAGCCCAAGTGCCACTTCTCGCCAACTAGGACAAATCACGTTCTGTGGACCCTTGGGAAAGCCCACCACGGGAAGTGCTGGGCTTTAGCAACCATGAGCCAGGTTGGAACCCCCTGACGGAAACTAGGCCATTTCCCCGGCCACGTCTCGCCAGCTCCCAGCCGGCACGTTTGGCAGCCCTAAACCCGGAGCCAACGCTCAAATGCTTGACAGCCTCGGCCTACGTGCCCACCTCCTGCCCGCACGGCGACTCGACCTTGCTGGAAGCCACAGACGCCATGCGAACATGGGGACGCTGTACACCAAGGAAGACAGACCGCATACATGTCTGCTTTGATGACGCTGACCACACCCCATGCATTCGGGCACTTCTTCACTGCCACAGCGACACTACCGAGGACCTCAGAGAGTACAAAGCCACTGTCCCCGAGGATCACACACAGACATTCAATGGAAGACCTCTGTCACGCGAGGGGACTTTCAAGTCTGAAAGGGCACAGTGGCTGTCCACGGCAGTGCACCGGGCTCCGCAACGGTGCCCCCACCTCCGGCCCGCATAAACCTCTGGCTGTTTGAAAGGCCCGCGTGCCACACGGGCCGGCCACCTCATGCCCTCTGGGAGAAACACTTTCGCGCTGCACATTCCCAGAAGAGGGAACAAAGCGGCCAAAGCGCACGCTCGCATAACTCACCTTCCTCCGAGGAGGCCGGCACCAATACCTCAGCATGTCCATCTACTCTAGGTGCCGCAAGACACCCTTTGGGAGTCATTCCTCCGGCAACGGGATCGCAGCTGATCACAATTTACCTACCTCACCGCATCCTCATGAACTGCCAAAGCCTCCACTGCTTAGGCAGCTGATGCCAGCCCATCACGAACGGGACACATCCTCGGGAAGCCGAGGCCGACACCTGCCACCCAATGATGACATTCTATTTCATGACATCACAAAGGTCCTGTCCTCATCATCCCTTACATTCCTGTCCCGGCCATCAGCAACCACGCAGGCTTAAACGGAGCACCGCCCTCGCCCCACCCCACGAGGACCCACTTGTCCCCAACACTCTGCCGGGAGCTAAAGGAGGGGAGCAGACAAGGGCAACACTGAGGCCTAATCCATCAGCCACTTTAGGCCGACGCCCACCCCGAGCCACACCCGTCCACAGCTCCGGCCTCACTTGGCAGTCAAGAAAGTCACCGTGCCAAACGCAAGAACAGGGAGGGCCACAGGCCTGGCCTGAGGCTCCAGGCTCCAACCAGAGAACCTTGCTCATTTTGGCCACCAGAA
>NW_021148280.1:0-445 GCF_002837175.3 Physeter macrocephalus
GAAACAACAGCAAAGATCAAACAAACTAAAAGCTGGTTCTCTGAGAAGACAGACAAAATTGATAAACCATTAGCCAGACTCATCAAGAAGGGAGAAGACTCAAATCAATAGAATTACAAATGAAAAAGGAGAAGTAACAAATGACACTGCAGAAATACAAAGGATCATGATAGATTACTGCAAGTAACTATATGCCAAGAAAATGGACAGCCTGGAAGAAATGGACAAATTCTTAGAAAAGCACAGCCTTCCAAGACTGAACCAGGAAGAAATAGAAACTATAAACAAAACAATCCCAAGCACTGAAATTGAGACTGTGATATAAACATTCCAACAAACAAAAGTCCAGTACCAGATGGCTTCACAGGCCAATTCTATCAAACATTTAGAGAAGAGTTAACACCTATCCTTCTCAAACTCTTCCAAAATAGAGCAGAGGGAGGAA
>NW_021148280.1:565-1344 GCF_002837175.3 Physeter macrocephalus
ATGGAGAAAAGACAGCCTCTTCAATAAGTTGTCCTGGGAAAACTGGACAGCTACCTGTAAAAGAATGAAATAGAACACTCTCTAACACCATACACAAAAATAAACTCAAAATGTATTAAAGACCTAAATGTAAGCCCAGACACTATAAAACTCTTAGAGGAAAACATAGGCAGAACACTCTATGACATCAATCACAGCAAGATCCTTTTTGACCCACCTCCTAGAGAAATGGAAAGAAAAACAAAAATAAACAAATGAGACTTAAAAGCTTTTGCACAACAAAGGAAAACATAAACAAGATGAAAAGACAACTCTCAGAATGGGAGAAAATATTTTCCAATGAAGCAACTGACAAAGGATTAATCTCCAAACTTTACAAGCAGCCCATGCAGATCAACATCAAAAAAACAAACAGCCCAATCCATAAATGGGCAGAAGACCTGAATAGACATTTCTCCAAAGAAGATATACAGATTGCCAACAAACACATGAAAGAATGCTCAACATCACTGATCATCAGAGAAATGCAAATCAAAATTACAATGAGATATCACCACACACAGGTAAGAATGGCCATCATCAAAAAAATCTAGAAACAATAAATGCTGCAGAGGTGTGGAGAAAAGAGAACCCTCTTGCCCCGTTAGTGGGAGTGTAAATTGATACAGCCACTCTGAAGAACAGTATGGAGGTTCTTTAAAAACCTAAAAATAGAACTACCATATGACACAGCAATCCCAGTACTGGGCATATACCTAGAGAAAACCATAATTCAAAAA
>NW_021148280.1:1951-9410 GCF_002837175.3 Physeter macrocephalus
ATAATGGAAAAGTATATATATATATATATATATATATATATATGAATCAGTTTGCTGCACAGCAGAAATTAATACAACAATGTATAAAGGCTGCAGAGGGGGTGGAGAAAAGGGAACCCTCCTGCAATGTTGGTGGGAATGTAAACCGATACAGCCACTATGGAGACCAGTATGGCGGTTCCTTAAAAGCTAAAAATAGAATTATCAGATGACCCAGCAATCCCACTACTGGGCATACACCCGGAGAAAACCATAATTCAAAAATGTACATGTACCACAATGTCACTGTAGCACGATTAGCCAGGACATAGAAGCAACCTAAATGTCCAGTGACAGATGAATATGTAAAGAAGATGTGGCCCATATATATAATGGAGTATTACTCAGCCATAAAAGGGAACAAAATTGAGTTATTTGTAGTGAGGTTGTTGGACCTAGAGATGGCATGTGGGATCCTCCCAGACCGGGGCACGAACCCGTGTCCCTGGCATCGGCAGGTGGACTTGCAACCACTCCGCCACCAGGGAAGCCTGATAAAGTAGTCTTTAAGTTCAGAACAATTTGTCATTATTGTAATTAGCATTATTATCCCAATTTCTTAAAAATATTTCAATATTTTTCTATTTGAAAAACTTTTAATATTTTTTTCTTCACTCTTTTGTGGTCTAATACATGGTAAATATTTAGGTGCTAACATAACATAAAAACATATGTTGGTTTTTTACAGCCAAACAAAACTGAATCAAGAAGAAATAGATATCCCAGAGGGGTGGGATAGGGAGGATGGAGGGAAGTTCAAGAGGGGAGATATGGGGAATATATGTATACTTATAGGTGATTCACTTTGCACCAAAAGCAAAATAGAATCTGTAATTTAAAAAACTGCCTACCAACAAAAGTCCAGGATCAGATGGTTTCACAGGCAAATTCTACCAAATATACAAAGCAGAACTTACACTAATTCTTCTCAAACTCTTCAAAAAGATTGAAGAGTAAGGAATACTTCCAAAGATATTCTATCAAGCCACCATCACCTTGATATCAAAAACAGGGGGGGAGGACTTCCCTGGTGGCACAGTGGTTAAGAATCCATAGAGATAGAAAGTAGAGTAGTGTTTGTTAGCAGCTGGGAGAGGACACAATGTTGAGTAATACAGGGTCTCTTTTTGGGATGATGAAAGATTCTCAAATTTAGATAGTGGTGATGGTTGAAAATATCTATAAATATACTAAAAACAACTGAAATGTACACTTTAAGGGGTGAATTTTATGGTGTGAAAATTATATCTCAATAAAGCTGCCATTAAAATCTCTGCCCACATTCTCAGATTTCCTATTCTAATGAATGCCAGAATGATTCATCCAACTATTCAAGCCAGCCACAACTACTGAGCCTGCACTCTACAGCCCACGAGCCACAACTACTGAGCTTGATAGCCGCAACTGCTGAAGACTGCACACCTAGAGCCCATGCTCTGCAACAAAAGAAGCCACCGCAATGAACAGGCTCACACCACAATGAAGAGTAGCCCCCGTTTGCCGCAACTAGAGAGAGCCCATGCACAGCAACGAACGCCCAATGCATCCAAAAATAAAGAAATTTACTAAAACAAAAAAAAACAGATGAGGACTTTTCTGGTGGTCCAGCAGTTAAGATTTCGCCTTCCAGTGCAGGGGTTGTGAGTACAATCCCTGATGGTAGAGCTAAGATCCCACATGCTTCACAAACAAGAAACCAAAACAAAACAGTAGCAATATTGGAACAAATTCAATAAAGACTTAAAAAAAAAGCACAGAGAAAGACACTATCAAAAAAGAAAATTGCAGGCCAATATCTTTGATAAATATAGATGCAAAAATTCTCAACTGAATATTAGAAAACCATGAGGAACTCATAATTAGGCTCTCCAAAGATTTACTCTCTGAATCTGTATTACCCATCTGCTGAACTCCACACTGTTCGTTATTCTCTGAGAATATTATTTTTCTTCTATGGCCATCACATGCTCTTTCATTTCATGAAGTTTTTTCCTACAATTTTATGGCTAGTTTATTTCTGAGAATATGCATTATTTCAGATTGATATTTATAGACACAAAGACTTCTCCATAATTCCCTGAGAGTTTCAAGAACTCCTTCTTCTTTTTTTTTAATACCTAGATTCTGAAGCTCTCCACAAAGCATTACTAAAATTGCATTTACATAAAAATCTACATATTACTCACACATTAATGCATTTACAATTGTATTATGCTTTATTGCTAATTTTGGAGCATAAATGTAGCTGTCTTATTTACCACTCTCTTGGAAATCATTTTAATATTTGCACTTAGGACTTGAAAGAGAATGGATAAATAAAAACATGAAGAATATGCAAATACAATTTATATATTTCTCATAAAATTATCCAGAAAAAAGAAGAACCCAGATACTCTGCAGTCATGATACTCGAGAATGTGTAGTCTTCCGGCAGGAAAACGTGCAGTAATCCATGTGGCAGAGTTTACCTGTGACCAGCTGGGGTTAGTGACCTATGCATTCCTTACATGCAACATATCAGGAGTGGGAAAAGGGAATTTGTCAGTTGTGGCAATGAGTATAATGAAGATTTATAGCAGGTCATGCTCATATATTCAGCACAGGTACAATCAAAATTTTGCTCAATTCTGGTAGACCTAAGTTTGTATCTGTTACCTTGTCTTTAACGAAGAAATGTCAGAACTGACTTACCAAAAACAAAGTGTTTTGTTTGTTTGTTTGTTTTAATTACAGTCACGGTGTCTAAGACATAGCTCAGAACAGCTAATGTGACTTACTGATTCTCTCATCAGGAAATACAGTTTCTACTTCCTTGTTTATTCTCCACATCCTGTAGTAAGTTCAGTTTCAATGAAAGATAAATCTACAGGGCGAAAAGAAAAGAAAACTTACATGTGCTGATAAGATCATTCTGACAGGTTTTACCACGTATGTCAGTGTTCGTGGCAATGGACACAAGCCAGAGTTCCCTACTCTAACATTTTCACTGATGTCATTCCCCTTGATCCTCAACTTGAAAGTGGATAAAAATGTTTTCTGTTTTCTTCTCTAAGAAGTTAAATAAAGAATGCTTTCTAGACATGATCTTCTAATGATTTGCAGTCAGTGGTCATCAAGAGAAGAAAAGCACAGAATCTCATCCCCACAGAAGGGTGACATTCAGTCAGGTAAGAAAATTCTCCCCAAAATCAGAGCTTCATCTTTAACATGCAATCAAAGGCTTTCACAGGTTCTTCATCACTCTGCACTCAGCCCTACAATATGGGATTGGTTCTGAGAATCTCACATCAGATGACTGACAAACATGTCATAGTACCCTGACCTGGTAGCAGATCCTGCCTCTCTTAATGATCTCCCGCAGGGATTTTGGAATAGTCTAGGATAGTTCCTGGAGCCCTCTACTCTATACAGGTACACTTCCAAGTAGAAACAGAAGCTTTGATTCTCACTGGGACTGCTGCTCTGTCCAACCAACCTCTCTAGAAATATGATGTCCTAATCTCTCCTGATAAGAACATTTCAAGGTCTCTCCCTGTGCTAATTTAGTAAAGGTAAAGGAGAAACAAGAAAGAGCAAACTATGCACGGAGCAATATATAAGATTCCTTTACTTAATGTATTTATCTGATGTACCCAAATATTGAGAAAGTTAAGAAGCACCAAGCACCAAGCGATAATGATGGAAAAAAAAGTGAAAGTAATTAAGAGAGTGGATCGAGGCAAAAAGATGTTAGACATCGCTCATTCTTATAACATGAATCATTCAATCATTGGCACGAATCTAAAGAACAAGGACAAGATCATGGAATGTGTAAAGTCTGCTGTGCCGACGATGTTGACAAAATATCGAAGAAGCATAGAAAATGGATGGAGGAGATGGAGAAACTTCTCAGTGTGCAGATGCAGGATCAACATCAGCGCTGAGTCCTGCTCAGCTTCATGCTGATTCAAGAGAAAGTTAAAGGCCTTTGTGAAGACTTGAAGAAGAAACACGGCAAAGAATCAGAGGGCACATCTTTTAATGCCAGCCATGGCTGGTTTCATCGGTTCAAGGCTAGAGCCAAACTTCACAATGTAAAAGTAAGTGGAGAGGCAGCAAGTGCATATAGGGTAGCTGTCCAGGAACTTCCGGAAACACTTTAAGAAATTATTGATTTTGGTGTGTATTTACCCAACCAGGTTTTTAATGTGGATGAGACACAACTGTACTGGAAGATGCCAGACCAAAATTACATCAGTAAGGAGGAAAAGTTGGTGCCGGGCTGTAAAACAGCAAAGGATAAGCTAACTGTTGTTTTGTGGCCATGCTTCTGGTGAATTGAAGCTGAAGCCTCTCTTAGTATATCATTCAGAGAGCCCAAGAACCCTTAAAAACATAGCCAAGAGCTCTCTTCCTGTTGTGTGGAAGCATAACCCTAAATCCTGGATTGCACAGGCCACGTCCCAGGACTGCTTTTACCACCACTTTATCCCAGAGGTAGAGAAATATTGCTTGGAGAAGGACGTTCCAGCAAAACATTCTTTTGCTGCTCGACAATGCTCTGGGCCAGCCCCCATCCATGGATGACTTTCATCCCAACGTCAAAGTAGTGCATCTGTCACCGAATACTGCACTGCTCATCCAACCTATGGACCAGGGAGTTAGAGCGACTTTCAAGAAATATTATTTATGTCACACTTTTTGTCAGGCAGTAAAGGTAAGTGACAAATCAGGAACAACCTAGAGACAACTTTGGAAGGACTATAACATCTACAATACCATAAAAAACACTGACTTTGCACGGTGTGAGGGTATGGTGGGCACATGGATGGAGTTTGGAAGAACATTTGCTCACAGTTTGTTCATGATTTTTGTGGATTTGAGAAGGTCGATCAGAAGTCCGAAGAGGTCTTCAGCAACGTAGTGACCCACAGCGAGAAGCTGCAGCTAGATCTGCAAGAGGACGATTTCATTGAACTCCTTGCTGTACAACATGAGGAGCTTACTGATGGAATTGGAGGCCCAGAGAAAGGATGAAGAGGGACAGGAGGAAGAAGAGGTAACTGAAGAACTGAACAGATTCACGACACAGAAAATGGCAACGGAATCTTCTTTATTTGAGGAAGCACTGTCAGTTTTTGAGGCACAGGACCCGAACCTAGAATGGTACCCAAAGGTGGCAGCCATTCAGAATGCAATCCAGTGCTACCTTGTCACCTATGATGAGAAAAAAGGAACTACTACCCAGACATCAATGGATCATTTTTTCAAGAGGGTAGATAGAATTAAATCCAGCAAGGAACCAGAACCTGTGCCATCAACGTCAGGCATGAGTGAAACGGCAGCTTGCCCTCTTTCTCCTACCGCTGATAATCCTTCACCCCTACCTTCTCCCACCTCCTCTGCCTCCTCCAGTCAGTAACTCTTCTCGCCTCTTCCCTCCATGCCAGCCCGAGTATCCCAGCCGTCGTACTGTATTACTGTACTTTTCAACTCACTATACTATCAGATTAAAAATGTTTTCTTTATTTTTGTGTTTGTTTTTTATGTATTGTTTGCATGGAAAATATTATAAACATATTACGGTACAATACCATAGAGCTGACTGTGTAAGTTGGGTACCTAGGCTAACTTTGTGGGACTTACAAAAAATTGGACTTACAAACGCACTCTTGGAACAGAACTTGTTCAAATGTAGGGGACTTACTGTAAAAGCAAAAAAGAGACAAAAACAAATCAAACTTATAAGCTGTTGCACAGCAAAGGAAACCATAATCAAAATGAAAATACACCCTATGGACTGGGAGAAAATATTAGCAAATGATGAGACTGACAAGGGCTTAATTTCCAAACTATACAAACAGCTCATACAACTCAATAACAAAAAAACAAACCACCCAATTAAAAAATGGGCAGAAGAACTGAATAAACATTCTTCCAAAGAGTAAATGCAGATGGCCAATAGGCCCATGAAAAGATGCTCAACATCACTAATCATCAGGGAAATGCAAATCAAAAGCACAGTGAGATATCACCTCACACCTGTCAGAATGGCTGTCATCAAAAGGAACACAAGTAACAAACTGTTGACGAGGACTTGGAGAAAAGGGAACCCTCCTACACTGTTAGTAGGAATGTAAACTGGTGCAGCTGCTGTGGAAAACAGTATGGAGGTTTCTCAAAAAAACTAAAAATAGAACTACCATATGACCCAGCAATTCCACTTCTGGGTATACATCCAAAAAGACCAAAAACACTAATTCGAAAAGATACATGCACCCCAATATTCATAGCAGCATTATTTACAATAGCCAAGATATGGAAGCAACCTAAGTGTCTATCAACAGATAAATGGATAAAGGAGATGTGGTATACATATCCAGTGGACTGCTACTCAGCCATAAAAAATAACGAACTTCTTGCATTTGCAGCAACATGGATGGACTTGGAGGGTATTATGCTAAGTGAAATAAATCAGAGAAAGACAAATACTATATGGTATCACTTATATGTGGAATCTAAAAAATACAATAAACGAGTGAATATAACAAAAAAGAAGGAGACTCACAAATACAGAGAACAAACTAGTGGTTACCAGTTGGTGGGGGGCAATATAGGAATGGGGGAGTGGTCAGTACAAACTATGGAGTGTAAGATAGGCTCAAGGATGTGTTGTACAACACTGGGAATATAGCCAATATTTTGTAATAACTGTGGATGGAAAGTAACTTTAAAATTGTACAAAAATTTTAAAAATTAAAATAAAAAAGTAAACACCATTATTTTAAAAAAGATATTAAACTTGGGAAACCTAACACGAAAGACAGCAGATCTCATTAAAAGTTCTCCCCACCCCCACCAAGAAACCTATATTATTTCAAAGAAACTTATGAGGCTCATTATTAAGTTCCATTAAGGTTTTAGTATACCATCACATTTTTTCCTATCTGCATTATCACCATTTCACCTTGAACGTTTAATCATTAAGTGAATACAAATGAACATAAAACACATATACATCTGTTAAATATTACAGAGTATAGTAATGCTGTGGGAAAACACTGAGAATAATACTGCTTAGTTAATATAAACTTGCAGGGTATTTATCCTCTTGATCAGAGACTTCCTACTGCGGCCCATCACAGAGAAGATCAGCATCTGCGTTTTTAACACCACTAACAATATCTTTCAAAGTTGAATCCTTAAGGAGGGTAAGAAATGCCTTTATGGATCAATGAACCACATGGTCCAAAATTTTATTATAGGAGGGCCACTTTTTTTAGAATATGGCTTCTGTCAAGTTTGGGGCTACACTGACAATCATCCCTCCCTTCCCTTATGATCAGGGTTATTCATGAAAGTCAACTGAAGAATATGTCTACTGGCACCAGCAAGCAAAATTTCAGAAACCTCCCTCTATTTTTTAGACTCAGGACATAGC
>NW_021148281.1:0-9405 GCF_002837175.3 Physeter macrocephalus
CAACAGTGAGAGGCCCGCGTATGGCAAAAAAAAAAAAAAAAAAAAAAAAGAGATAGACTACATAGAGCTTGTCTTCAAGGAGATTGCAATTTAATTAAGACAGACACATGAATATAAGTAAATGTTTCAAGCATGGTAGACATATGTCAGACCATGTGGGGGTCATATACAAGGGCATAGTTATTTCTTGATGGAGATTTAAATAAGGCTACATGGGAAAAGTATAGTTAAAAGTGAACAGAGATTTTCCAGAAGCAGAGGGATGGTGAGGGAATTCTAGACAGCAGGGACAGCCTGAGAAAAGCCATAAAGCATGACATATCAAGGCACATTCATGGAAATGCCAAGAGATCTGGGTGACTAGAGCCTGCTGATTAGACCTAAGAGATGGAGGGTTGGGTGGTATAAAGGTGAAACCAGATGGGAGGAAAAAGACAGATGTCAGAACACATATATTATAATTCTGTGGTAAGCATGCAACACTCAGATTGTGAGAGGTATTTATTCCTTTTCCTTGTTACTGTATCCCTGAAAGGGGCCCCCAGCTGTTAGGGAAAGGGCTACGCTAATAAACAGAACAGACATATTTGGGAAAATGTTAAATTTCAAACCCCTGGGTCTTCTGAACACTTTTTCATCCTTACCATGCGTTCTATTGGATTCTGAGTGACTGACAGGGAATAAAGGCAAGAGGCACAGCTATTTCTTTATATGTGCTTGAATTATTGAGACATTTATAAAAAGTCTAGAAGTAGAAACTGTTAATGATTAGGAAGAAAAACTCAAATAGTCTGATCAAAAGAATTCAGCAAGCAAACAGATGGTACTATTTATTGAGAGCTTCAGTGATGTTTTACCCCACTCAAGGATAATATTTTACTAGTTTATGAATGAGCTATGGCTAAGTGGCTTGCAATGACTATTTCTGCTTACATTAAAACTGAAAATAATCTAGAAAGCTTACTTGTATTTTTCTAATTATGGTTTATAAATGACTTTTGCACAGACTATTTTATTTTGTTCTATGCAAGGGACATAAGGTAGTGTTATTATGCCCATTTTAAGGATTAAAAAACAATCAAAGTTCACAGAGTTGGACTAAATTGCCAACAATCACAAGACAATTAACAATAGGCCTACCAAAGCTATAAGGCGAGTTTCCTGGCATAGCCTTCCTAGGCTCTGGAATGTGCTGGCTCTTCACACTGAACAGGTAGAAAGCCAAGATCCACATCCAAAAGCATTACATTTGACAGACAGGTTAGACCTCCAGAGTCATGGTCCAAGAGATCCCGAAAATAGAGAGTGACAAACATCATCTTTCAAAAAGTCAAGGTCTAGGAGGGAAAGTTTTTCTGGAATTAGGAGTAAAGAAGGCAAAAAGGCGGGCAGGTGGATATCTGGGGGCAGTTTGTGTTTGTAAGGCAGTCATGGGAGAGATGAAGAGAGCAAAGGGAAAGTGTACAGAGAATTTGTTTTCTCTGTCTTCAGCTGAGAAGTGTGTAAGGGTTGCAGAAGTCAGAGTACTTGACTAAACTTGGCAGTGCTATGGCATGTGGCTGTCATGGTGGAATTAAAGCTACATGCTGGATATTTTGCATTTGTCACTTCAGACCAGATGGTCTGAAGTGGTCAGACCATCAACATGGTCAATCCATGTTTGGATTGAGAGGCTGACTCCCATGTAATACACCAATAAGGCTCCCTGGCCTTCTGGCTTCCAACTGGCTTCAGGCAATAGGAAACACTGATAGGAGACTGGAGAGAAGGAGGAGTATGAGAAATTAGAGTATCTATGTCCCTGCCCTCAAGACACAATTGTTCCCTCAACAAAAGCCCCCTCCATACAGCTTACCCTTTCTCTGTATTCCAGTAACTCTTTACTTCTCTTGTCCTTTAAAGCCTATGCACAACAATGGCTAAATGTTACTCATCTAGAATAATTTATTATTCTTTTTAGTTCCTACTCATACCTTTGTAGATCATCCTTTTCAAGTCTGCGATCTGTCTCTTACTTTGACTGATAGTGTAAACTGGGGAGGTTTCAGAGGGCATGAGAAACCATCTCTGAGAATATAAGGGAATTTCTCCCTTAGCTATTTAAGTTGCTTAAGCAAATGAAAACTCCACCTTAAAAAAATATGTCAATTTTATTTATATCAATGCTTTAAAAAAAAAGTGCACCTAGAATATCTTGTTTGAGACAAAATTTTACTCAGGCATCCATACTCAGTACTATCCAACTCCATTTTACTTTAGTTAATAGAGGACCTCTTATTTAAGTGCTGTACCCATGACTGAAGATTAGCTTGCTCCTTTTCATTCAGGCTAAGCCCCTGCTTTTATTCACTCAGGGCAAATGGTACGGGGAAAATGATCTTCCCCATCCCATTAAAATGTCAAAGTCTTCCTGGCTGCTCAAATATCAAAATGTTGCTCCTAGAAGGAAGAAATACTAATCCCTTTAGCTGTGAGACCCTTAGTGCCCAGAAATACCTCTTTCGTTGGACATCAATTGCTTCTGGTGTTTAATCCCGTAATAATATAAGCCCAGGAAGTAACTGCAGCCCAGTTCTCCCACTATGAATGGGCTCCTTAATCTAAGATTCTCATGTATATTTTTGGAGAGGCTAATTACTTATGAGTGACGTGGTTTATCAGAAGATGTACTATTCCTGGAAGCTGTTAAAAGTTCTTTTTCAATCTTTCCTATAGCAGTGATTAGTACAGGACTCCTATAGGTTGTTTCCCTGTCAGAACATCAACATGGATCAGATAAATAGGGACTTGTACCCACCAATAAATGACTCAGGATCTTCAATTATGTGTGTGTGTTGAGAGGAGGACCTCTGAAAAGTCCCAAGTAGTGCAATAAATATATATTTTATTTTAGGAGTTCAATGCACATTTTGTAACAGTGTGTATCTTTACTTTCAATATATTATCATGTACCAGTTTGGTATCTATCGTTTTTTTCACTTAGATAATTGAGAAGACAGGCTATTTTCAACTTTGCTAAAATTATAATTGTAAAAAATATGTTCTCTGATTTAAAGCGAAAATGCCATGACATGTTATAGCAGCTTGTGTATAGGCACATGGAAGGTGCCAAATAAATATTTTTTGTCATATCAATTTTTTTAAAAAGCACCCCAGAGTGATAGTATGTAGGATGAAGATATGCTAAATATGAGTATGAGTAAGGTTGACATAAGGCCCACTCTTGTTACAATATTTAGACTTTGTAGTGATGCTCTCTATTAGCAAACCTTGGTCTCTCCTACCTATGGGATCATGTTGGAATTAATATTCTGCTTTACTTTTTTCCTGCTCACAGCCCAAAGAGGATGGCCAAGTCAGTGAACAAAAGAAGGATATCAATGGATATCAAGGACAAGATCTATCATGCCAGAACACCCTTTATTTGTAAACACTATGCTTTACACATCATTATCAGTGATTTATGTGGTCATCGAGCATATAGCTTTATTACTATAATGTGAGCAAATTGCCTGTAATTCGTGGTCCTGGGAACACATATCTATACTATGGGTCAAAATATGTTTACTAACTCTAATTTACAATAAACCCTTAGTGTAGTTCCAGTCACTGTGGAAATTTCTGAGTTTTCCTCTTGACTGCTTACCCTTAGATCTACAAAAAGGAAAAGAAGTAGAGAATAGTTCTCAGCTTTGGGTGATACAAGCAGGAGTTGGGATGCTGCAGTGCATACTCAAAAAAGATTATCTTTGCCTTTACCCAGAAATCAGCAGAGTATTGTATTCATCGTAGGAAAGGCCTGGAATTTGAAGTCGGGAAGACCTATGTGTAAATCCTTGCTCATTTACGTATTTATTATGTCCTTAAGTGCAAGATAAGAACTAGCGTCAATCTTCTCATTGTAGCATTTATGATGTCAACTTTGTGAGAATTACATGAAAACATGCAGTTTAGTGTCTAGCAAAGTACCTATTACATTGTAGGTGTTTATAAATTGTGAGTTTCCTTCCTTTCTTGTGTTTGGTCTATCTTTGGGGGGAAAAATTTAATTATCAGCCCTGGTAGATTATAAAAATGGTCACAAATGCTTGCCCTCTTATCATCCATACCACTGAAATGTGATGCTGCAGATTCTGTAATCAAAAGGTGGAATCTATTTTCCTTCCCTTTGACTCTGGGTTGGCCATGTGACTTAATTTGGCCAATGGATATTACCAAACATGAGGCAAGCTGAAAAAGCACTTGCACTTTAGGACTTGCTCTCTTGCTGTACTTGGAACTGTGAGACCATTATGTGCATGAGTACAAGCTAACTTGTTGGAGGATGTGATGCGCTATGGAAAAGAACTGAGGCACTCCATCCTCTGACCAACTCAATAACTGATAACCAGCTAGCTGTGAGAGCAGCACAGCACTGCCCTAGACCAGATGACTACCCACATGACCCACCGAATTATGAGCTAAAGAAAATGACTGTTGTTTTAGCTACAAAGTTTTGTGGTATACAGCAAAATATAACTGATATACAAATGAAATTTCTTATACTCAGAATTCTGACATGGCAACAGTGGCTTTCCAATAATGCATACTGCCTTTTTTTAATTTTTTTTTTTGGTTTCAGTGCTGTAAATTTAGAAGAATCAAAATTATGGTGGTGGTTTTAGCTCTGGCTAATAAAAGTGTAGACATGGTGTATCCTCAGTATCTTAAAGCTAAAGGGAAGGGAACTCTGGCTTGTTCTATGGAAAGAAGTACTCAATAAGGAGGAGGAGAAACAAGCAATGTTTAAAAGGGGCTAATTTACAGGAGGATCTAAGTCAACCATCCTTACTGTTCAAAGAGTGTGTAATGCTGCCAGTAGTAGGCTAAACAATCAAAGAAATGGAGAAGTGCTACCAAAGTAATAGTATGATAACTGATTAAAACAAAGGAAAGAGAGCAACTCAGCAGAAATATTCCTAGAAACATAGCACCCATTGAAGGGAATGGAAGTAAAGGAATGACATGGGGAACATGGTGTCTTGCACTACCTGAGCACTTAAGACCTTATTCTCTAGGAATCAAACCTTGAACCTGGCACTAATGAGGGAGATGTGGAGAAATACAAGAGTGAGACTGCAAATTCAAAAATTTAACGAGTGTTAGCTGTAATACTTTCTATATATTTCCTGCTTATAAAATGATGGACAGAGGACCTACAGGGGATGGGCAGGAGTGAATTTGCTGTTGGAAGTAATGAGTGGAGTCAATTCTGAGAAGCTGGCACAGAATTAGGCTGTGGGAACAAGGAGGAGGGCTGATAGTGAGGATTTTGTAATAGGAACTTTAATATAGAAGGGACATAAAAGTTATTTGTGTGTAGTAGGACTCAAGGACAAAAGGACCATGTCACCCTCCAACTAATCCAATCTTCAGAGTTTAGGAGCAAGTACCCTGATCATTTTCATTTCCCCTTCAATTCATGGACACTTTAACCCTCAAGACTTCCAGCCTCAGTGGAGGGAAGGAACTCCCACTCAAGCAGTGCATGGTATTACTTGAACACAGATTAACTAGGCCAGCACACATTCATCTTATTAAACTATAGAATACTTTTGTTATAATGCATTGGTGGAGAACCACACGTATTTGTGAGATTTAATTTTTATTTTTCACTTAAACTTTTTTCTTTTACCATTCAACATTATTTTAAAAATTTTGGAAAACACAATAAGAAAAAAAGAAAGTATATATTAGACACAAAAATATACAGTGATTAGTAATTAAATATATTATATTCATATACCTGAAATTTCCAAGAGAATTAACTGAAAATTTATTGAACCTATTACTATCAAAATAGTATTGTAAGGTAGCCAGATATAATACAAATTAACTTTCCTTTTTAAAATTAATAACCAATTGTGAGAGATAATTTTGAAAGTTCATATCTAGAGTAGCAACCAAAGCTATAAAATATCTAGAAATAACTAAATAGAGAATATGTAAGTCTCATAAACAATAAAACTTTCCTGAAGGGCATAATATAGGACCTGGATTGCTAACAAAATACTGACTTCCTGGATGGGATAACTAAAAATTGTAAAGATGTCAATTTCCACTAGATCGTCTTGTAAACATGGTACCACTCACATCAAAATCTGGATTTTTTTCCTAAAACCTTGGCAACTTGATAATAACTTTTAAATGGAAGAATAAATACATGAAGATAGGCAAGAAAATTGTGAATAACAATGGAGAGGACTTGCTCTGCCAAATATCAGAATTAACTGTAAGCTATAGTAATTAAAGTGCATATTGCAGATATAAGAAGCAACAGATAGATGATTAGAAAATAATAGAAATTTCCAAGATTTACCCATGTTTGTGTGGTTGTGTATTTCTTAAAGACTGAATTTCCATCCAGAGAGGGAAAGATGGATTATTTAACAATTAGGTTGGCATTTGGAAATAAAATTAGGAATAACCCACAACCTCTTAAATAACATCAGACTCAAAAATACACCTACTAGATTAGATGTTTAAATTGACCTACAACTAAATCCCTTGGACAATATTTATTATTCAGATGCAGAAACAACTTGTTAAAGCGTAATGGGAAAGTAAAAAACAATCAAGGAAAAAATGGATAGATTTGGGCAAATAAAAATATTTAACTTCTATTTTAAGACAAACACTAAACTAAGAAAACATTTGCAAAGAAAACTCCAGATAAGAAGTTAATATGCATGATATATAAAAAATCTCTACCCATCAACTTTTAAAGATCTGTTTGTTTAAATGGCAGAGCATGAACCAGCACTCCACAGAGAAAGAAATGTTAAGTCAACTATGTACATAAAACATCCTCTTGTTAGAAAAGAAGGGCAAATTTTTGAAAAATCATATAAGATTTTCTATCATATTAGCATACACATGTTTAAACTGAGTTTGTAAGTCTGTAAAAAAAAATAATAATAATCAGATGCATCTCTTGATCTGTATATCTAATATTGTATGACCTTCCTTCACTGTGATTACTCAATAGCTGCTTGCTTTTGTAAGCACCACCCACTCAGAAATGAATTAATTTAATGTACATGCATAAAATAATGTAACCATGATAATTGTCTAATTTGGACTTAGAAACATACACATTATTTTGAAGTTTATAATTTTCAGTGAGCTAGTCCCTGAACTGTTTACAATGAGATAAACACTGAAATAGAGAGAAGGTATTTAGAAATATTTATAGCAACTTGGCTGAGTAACTTTATATGTATAGAATCTACTAATCAATAATTGCAGCTTGTAATTTTAATTTCATTTCTTTTTAGTAATTCATTTTTATGATATTTTACAAAAGTATTAGTACCCTTTCTTCCCATTTTCTGTTCCTTTTCTTTGCCTTTATATCTTCCCTTCAAATCTCTTCCCTGACCATCCAATATCCCCTTCCCTCCCTTTCCTTTCCCCAATGCAGGAATCAGCATGGTGGATGAATATGGGTAAAGGGGAGGGGAACAGAGCTATGCAGAGGAAAGAAAAATGTGTAGGAGCCATGAACATGATGGGTGGAGGAAATGGCCAGTACAGTTGAGACAGTGGGCCTGTTAAACAAGTAAGTATAATGGTTAAGCAAATCAGTAAATATACTGAAGATAATGAAGACAACTTTCTCATTGTCAGAGAAGATATTTACAACCATGGAAATGAGGGAAGACTAGACAGAACTCTTTTATGTGGAATTCAAATTGGAGGTATTAGTATGAAATATATTTTTAAATAAGTGTATACACAGATAAAGTAAAAGTGATATAGACATAGGTAGATAGATATTGTATATACTGTAATACAATATATATACAACATCTATCTATGTCTTATCACTATATATATGTGTATAAAAAAGTATATATGCATATGTTTACATATATGTTTGAGGAAATATATATAAAATATTTTCTAGCCCTATACACTGATAGGGCCTCTTACTGATAACAGGGAGCCACCCAGCTCAGTCTTCTCTGTCTGGAAAATAATGATGGTAACAGATCTGCTTAACTGAAGGAGAGTCTCACTCTGACTGGTTGAGAACAAGATAATATATCTGGGTGTCTGGAGCCTTGTGGATACTCATACAATTTACTTGGTGGCCTCATTAAATTAGGAGATTTGAAGAAGGTAAGGGTAGGAAGGTTTACCAAGAAGGGTCTTTGGAAAGACTCAGAACTAGAGAACCAGGTTCCACAGACAGCACTGAGGCAGAAGCATGAATTCAGAGCAGGAGACAATGACTCGGCAGACCAAAATTCACTGTGCATGAGATTATTAAAATGAAGATTCTATTAGTGAGAAGGCTGAGGCATGTTACTAGAAGGAACTCATTCACTCACTCATTTGGGTCCTGCCATTGTGAGAGGTGGGACTACAAAGAAAATCCTGCAATCAGAGATTCAAGATTTTTAGTTTTAAACATCTGCTGTGCATTCAACATCCTTCAATTTAATATCTATCTAATTAGCCTAAATTCTCTTGCTGGCTCCTAGTACGGTTCTGCTTGCTCTGTACTAAATGAGTCAACCTTGCACCAACATGGCTGCAGAAGAAGAGGATATATGCCAAATACACTTGAGGAAGCAATTTCACAGCAGAAGAAAATCATCAGATAGTGTTAGGTTGGGATGCTTCAAAGCAGACAAGACAAAAATGAACTGTGGCAGTCAGAGAAACCAGGAGAGCTTCAGAAAGCTTATTTCTATGAGAACAGTTGAAAATCTTTGAAGACATTTTATTTAACCCTTTTACTTAGAGTTGTTGCTGAGTCCTGTTCATGGGACAGTTCTTCTGAAAATATTCAAGAATTCTACTTTTCTAGGCCTTGTGCATCTCTAAAGGTTGAAGATCTCTGTGATATATCCAAGAGTTTTTTACCTCTGGGCAGGCCCTGACTTTACCTGTGAGTTCTGCTGGGTTGGACCTCTGGATAAGAAATATAATATTTTTGTGTCCTGAGAAACCCTCTCTTCTCTGGGTCTCTCACTTTCAGAGAAGGAGAAAGAGCCCTGACCAGAACACAGACCACTGTTTGACAATTAGTAGTAGTCATAAAACAGGTTTATTCTTATGAAGGGTAGTGAAACCAAGCAGGACCCTGTGGGGCTCCTGGACAAGGAAGCCTTTCTGTCCCCCATTTCTTGTTCAGAGGGAACAGACTCCAGCCTCCACGACCTTCCCTGAGTTCCAAAGGACATTTCAAACTGTTGCTAACCAAGGGAGGAGCAGCCAGGAAACCATCTGAGGCAAGATTAAAGGAACCAGAGAAGCTCACCAAGATTAGGTCACCTGAGATGAGATTAAAGGAGTGCAGGTCCTGCACACACCCTAATCTTATCAGCAACCCCACCCTTGAACTGTTGCCATAAA
>NW_021148282.1:0-5982 GCF_002837175.3 Physeter macrocephalus
GATAGTGTCAATGCCTGAGGTAGGAGTAGTGTCAGGGCCTTAGTTAGGGACAGTTTGAGGGCCTGAGTTAGGAGTAGTCACGGCGTTAGTCAAGCAGAGTTTCAGTGCCTGAGTTAGGAGTAGTGTTAGGGCCTGAGTTAGGAGTAGTGTGAGGGTCTTGGGGTCAGTGTCAGTGCCTGAGTTAGGAATACTGTCAGGGCCTTAGTTAGCAACAGTGTGAGTGCCTGAGTTGGCAGTAGGGTCAGGGCCTTAGTTAGGGACAGTGTCAGAGCCTGAGTTGGGAGTAGTGTCCAAGATGTAGTTAGGGACAGAGTCACTGCCTGAGTTAGGAGTAGTTTCAGGGTCATAGTTAGGATCTTTGTCAGTCGATGAGTTAAGAGAAGTGGCCGGGCCTGAGTTAGGGCCAGTGTCATGGCGTGAGTTAAGATTAGTGTCAAGGACTGAATTAGGGATAGTGTCAGTGCCTGAGGTAGGAGTAGTGTCAGGGAGGAGCTGTGTCAGTCGTTGAGTTAAGAGAAGTGTCAGAGCCTGAGTTACCGGCAGTGTCATGGCTTGAGGTAAGAGTAGTATCAATGTCTTAGTTAGGGAGAGTGTCAGTGCCTGAGTTAGGAGTAGTGTCAGTGCCTTAGTTAGGGACAGTGTGAGGGCCTGAGTTAGGAGTAGTCACGGCGTTTGTCAGGCAGAGTTTCAGTGCCTGAGTTAGGAGTAGTGTCAGTGCCTTAGTTAGGGACCGTGTGAGGGCCTGAGTTAGGAGTAGTCACGGCGTTAGTCAGGCAGAGTTTCAGTGCCTGAGTTAGGAGTAGTGTCAGTGCCTTAGTTAGGGACCGTGTGAGGGCCTGAGTTAGGAGTAGTCACGGCGTTAGTCAGGCAGAGTTTCAGTGCCTGAGTTAGGAGTAGTGTCAGTGCCTTAGTTAGGGACCGTGTGAGGGCCTGAGTTAGGAGTAGTCACGGCGTTAGTCAGGCAGAGTTTCAGTGCCTGAGTTAGGAGTAGTGTCAGTGCCTTAGTTAGGGACCGTGTGAGGGCCTGAGTTAGGAGTAGTCACGGCGTTAGTCAGGCAGAGTTTCAGTGCCTGAGTTAGGAGTAGTGTCAGTGCCTTAGTTAGGGACCGTGTGAGGGCCTGAGTTAGGAGTAGTCACGGCGTTAGTCAGGCAGAGTTTCAGTGCCTGAGTTAGGAGTAGTGTCAGTGCCTTAGTTAGGGACCGTGTGAGGGCCTGAGTTAGGAGTAGTCACGGCGTTAGTCAGGCAGAGTTTCAGTGCCTGAGTTAGGAGTAGTGTCAGTGCCTTAGTTAGGGACCGTGTGAGGGCCTGAGTTAGGAGTAGTCACGGCGTTAGTCAGGCAGAGTTTCAGTGCCTGAGTTAGGAGTAGTGTCAGTGCCTTAGTTAGGGACCGTGTGAGGGCCTGAGTTAGGAGTAGTCACGGCGTTAGTCAGGCAGAGTTTCAGTGCCTGAGTTAGGAGTAGTGTCAGTGCCTTAGTTAGGGACCGTGTGAGGGCCTGAGTTAGGAGTAGTCACGGCGTTAGTCAGGCAGAGTTTCAGTGCCTGAGTTAGGAGTAGTGTCAGTGCCTTAGTTAGGGACCGTGTGAGGGCCTGAGTTAGGAGTAGTCACGGCGTTAGTCAGGCAGAGTTTCAGTGCCTGAGTTAGGAGTAGTGTCAGTGCCTTAGTTAGGGACCG
The DNA here is from genome assembly GCF_002837175.3 of Physeter macrocephalus. Lineage (NCBI taxonomy): Eukaryota > Metazoa > Chordata > Mammalia > Artiodactyla > Physeteridae > Physeter > Physeter macrocephalus. Next base: position 1,674 of record NW_021148282.1, read on the forward strand.
TGTGAGGGCCTGAGTTAGGAGTAGTCACGGCGTTAGTCAGGCAGAGTTTCAGTGCCTGAGTTAGGAGTAGTGTCAGTGCCTTAGTTAGGGACCGTGTGAGGGCCTGAGTTAGGAGTAGTCACGGCGTTAGTCAGGCAGAGTTTCAGTGCCTGAGTTAGGAGTAGTGTCAGTGCCTTAGTTAGGGACCGTGTGAGGGCCTGAGTTAGGAGTAGTCACGGCGTTAGTCAGGCAGAGTTTCAGTGCCTGAGTTAGGAGTAGTGTCAGTGCCTTAGTTAGGGACCGTGTGAGGGCCTGAGTTAGGAGTAGTCACGGCGTTAGTCAGGCAGAGTTTCAGTGCCTGAGTTAGGAGTAGTGTCAGTGCCTTAGTTAGGGACCGTGTGAGGGCCTGAGTTAGGAGTAGTCACGGCGTTAGTCAGGCAGAGTTTCAGTGCCTGAGTTAGGAGTAGTGTCAGTGCCTTAGTTAGGGACCGTGTGAGGGCCTGAGTTAGGAGTAGTCACGGCGTTAGTCAGGCAGAGTTTCAGTGCCTGAGTTAGGAGTAGTGTCAGTGCCTTAGTTAGGGACCGTGTGAGGGCCTGAGTTAGGAGTAGTCACGGCGTTAGTCAGGCAGAGTTTCAGTGCCTGAGTTAGGAGTAGTGTCAGTGCCTTAGTTAGGGACCGTGTGAGGGCCTGAGTTAGGAGTAGTCACGGCGTTAGTCAGGCAGAGTTTCAGTGCCTGAGTTAGGAGTAGTGTCAGTGCCTTAGTTAGGGACCGTGTGAGGGCCTGAGTTAGGAGTAGTCACGGCGTTAGTCAGGCAGAGTTTCAGTGCCTGAGTTAGGAGTAGTGTCAGTGCCTTAGTTAGGGACCGTGTGAGGGCCTGAGTTAGGAGTAGTCACGGCGTTAGTCAGGCAGAGTTTCAGTGCCTGAGTTAGGAGTAGTGTCAGTGCCTTAGTTAGGGACCGTGTGAGGGCCTGAGTTAGGAGTAGTCACGGCGTTAGTCAGGCAGAGTTTCAGTGCCTGAGTTAGGAGTAGTGTCAGTGCCTTAGTTAGGGACCGTGTGAGGGCCTGAGTTAGGAGTAGTCACGGCGTTAGTCAGGCAGAGTTTCAGTGCCTGAGTTAGGAGTAGTGTCAGTGCCTTAGTTAGGGACCGTGTGAGGGCCTGAGTTAGGAGTAGTCACGGCGTTAGTCAGGCAGAGTTTCAGTGCCTGAGTTAGGAGTAGTGTCAGTGCCTTAGTTAGGGACCGTGTGAGGGCCTGAGTTAGGAGTAGTCACGGCGTTAGTCAGGCAGAGTTTCAGTGCCTGAGTTAGGAGTAGTGTCAGTGCCTTAGTTAGGGACCGTGTGAGGGCCTGAGTTAGGAGTAGTCACGGCGTTAGTCAGGCAGAGTTTCAGTGCCTGAGTTAGGAGTAGTGTCAGTGCCTTAGTTAGGGACCGTGTGAGGGCCTGAGTTAGGAGTAGTCACGGCGTTAGTCAGGCAGAGTTTCAGTGCCTGAGTTAGGAGTAGTGTCAGTGCCTTAGTTAGGGACCGTGTGAGGGCCTGAGTTAGGAGTAGTCACGGCGTTAGTCAGGCAGAGTTTCAGTGCCTGAGTTAGGAGTAGTGTCAGTGCCTTAGTTAGGGACCGTGTGAGGGCCTGAGTTAGGAGTAGTCACGGCGTTAGTCAGGCAGAGTTTCAGTGCCTGAGTTAGGAGTAGTGTCAGTGCCTTAGTTAGGGACCGTGTGAGGGCCTGAGTTAGGAGTAGTCACGGCGTTAGTCAGGCAGAGTTTCAGTGCCTGAGTTAGGAGTAGTGTCAGTGCCTTAGTTAGGGACCGTGTGAGGGCCTGAGTTAGGAGTAGTCACGGCGTTAGTCAGGCAGAGTTTCAGTGCCTGAGTTAGGAGTAGTGTCAGTGCCTTAGTTAGGGACCGTGTGAGGGCCTGAGTTAGGAGTAGTCACGGCGTTAGTCAGGCAGAGTTTCAGTGCCTGAGTTAGGAGTAGTGTCAGTGCCTTAGTTAGGGACCGTGTGAGGGCCTGAGTTAGGAGTAGTCACGGCGTTAGTCAGGCAGAGTTTCAGTGCCTGAGTTAGGAGTAGTGTCAGTGCCTTAGTTAGGGACCGTGTGAGGGCCTGAGTTAGGAGTAGTCACGGCGTTAGTCAGGCAGAGTTTCAGTGCCTGAGTTAGGAGTAGTGTCAGTGCCTTAGTTAGGGACCGTGTGAGGGCCTGAGTTAGGAGTAGTCACGGCGTTAGTCAGGCAGAGTTTCAGTGCCTGAGTTAGGAGTAGTGTCAGTGCCTTAGTTAGGGACCGTGTGAGGGCCTGAGTTAGGAGTAGTCACGGCGTTAGTCAGGCAGAGTTTCAGTGCCTGAGTTAGGAGTAGTGTCAGTGCCTTAGTTAGGGACCGTGTGAGGGCCTGAGTTAGGAGTAGTCACGGCGTTAGTCAGGCAGAGCTTTCAGCACTGACGGCTCTCCTCCATGTCAACAGGGCTGTGGCCCTGTACAAAACCGTTTGCCTCTCCTACCGAGTCTCCCCATCTTACACATGGTGCTCATTCTGGCATCGAATTCCTAGGGATGGCATTAGGCAGATAGGCCTACAAGCAGCTACAATACCTGTCAAATGTGTAGGCTGGTATCAGAGGGAGGGCTGGTATCACATGGTGCACAGCTGGACACTGAACCACAGGAGGATATCCTCAGGTCCTGGCTTAGGTCACCTGGGGCTCCCAGGCCAGGGACACGGTCAGTTCCTGAATGAGAGGTTGACACAGGGCCTTTCTTAGGGACAGCGGGAGGGCCCGAGTTAGGAATAGTCACGGCGTTAGTCAGGGACAGTTTCAGTGCCTGAATTAGACGTAGTGTTAGGGCCTGAGTTAAGAGTTGTGTGAGAGTCTTAGTTAGGGTCAGTGTCAGTGCCTGAGTTAGGAATACTGTCAGGGCCTTAGTTAGGAACAGTGTGAGTGCCTGAGTTGGCAGTGGGGTCGGGGCCTTAGTTGGGGACAGTGTCAGAGCCTGAGCTGGGAGTAATGTCCAGGACGTAGTTAGGGACAGAGTCACTTCCTGAGTTAGGAGTAGTTTCAGGGCCATAGTTAGGATCTGTGTCAGTCGTTGAGTTAAGAGAAGTGGCCGGGCCTGAGTTAGGGCCAGTGTCATGGCGTGAGTTAAGAGTAGTATCAAGGCCTTACTTAGAGAGAGTGTCAGTGCCTGAGTTAGGAGTAGTGTCAGTGCCTTAGTTAGGGACCGTGTGAGGGCCTGAGTTAGGAGTAGTCACGGCGTTAGTCAGGCAGAGTTTCAGTGCCTGAGTTAGGAGTAGTGTCAGTGCCTGAGTTAGGGACCGTGTGAGGGCCTGAGTTAGGAGTAGTCACGGCGTTAGTCAGGCAGAGTTTCAGTGCCTGAGTTAGGAGTAGTGTCAGTGCCTGAGTTAGGGACCGTGTGAGGGCCTGAGTTAGGAGTAGTCACGGCGTTAGTCAGGCAGAGTGTCAGTGCCGGAGTTAGGAGTAGTGTTAGCGCCTGAGTTAGGACTAGTGTGAGGGTCTTGGGGTCAGTGTCAGTGCCTGAGTTAGGAATACTGTCAGGGCCTTAGTTAGCAACAGTGTGAGTGCCTGAGTTGGCAGTAGGGTCAGGGCCTTAGTTAGGGACAGTGTCAGAGCCTGAGCTGGGAGTAGTGTCCAGGACGTAGTTAGGGACAGAGTCACTTCCTGAGTTAGGAGTAGTTTCAGGGCCATAGTTAGGATCTGTGTCAGTCGTTGAGTTAAGAGAAGTGGCCGGGCCTGAGTTAGGGCCAGTGTCATGGCGTGAGTTAAGAGTAGTATCAAGGCCTTACTTAGAGAGAGTGTCAGTGCCTGAGTTAGGAGTAGTGTCAGTGCCTTAGTTAGGGACCGTGTGAGGGCCTGAGTTAGGAGTAGTCACGGCGTTGGTCAGGGACAGTTTCAGTGCCTGAGTTAGGAGTAGTGTCAGTGCCTTAGTTAGGGACCGTGTGAGGGCCTGAGTTAGGAGTGTCAGGGCCTTAGTTAGGGACCGTGTGAGGGCCTGAGTTAGGAGTAGTCACGGCGTTAGTCAAGCAGAGTTTCAGTGAGTGAGTTAAGAGTAGTGTTAGGGCCTGAGTTAGGAGTAGTGTGAGGGTATTGGGGTCAGAGTCAGTGCCTGAGTTAGGAATACTGTCAGGGCCTTAGTTCGGAACAGTGTTAGTGCCTGAGTTGGTAGTAGGGCCATGGCCTGACTTAGAGAAAGTGGCAGGGCCGGAGATGGGAGTAGTGTCGTGGGTGTGGTTAGGGACAGGGTCTGTGCCCGCGTTAGGAGTAGTTTCAAGGCCTCATTTAGGAGCTGTGTCAGTCGTTGAGTTAAGAGAAGTGGCCGGGCCTGA
>NW_021148282.1:7816-9399 GCF_002837175.3 Physeter macrocephalus
GTGACCAGCAGACGTGTCCGCCAAGCACGGAGGTATCAGGGCCCAACCGGGCGTTGTCCATGCTTCTTCTGCCCACTCGACCTCTGCTTGCAGGTCAGGCACAGACCTAGGTCGGTCACAGAGCCACCCGACACCAAAGAGAGCCACCTAGAGATTTTGGCATATACCTCGGGTCAACATCGATGCCGGGACCAGCTCCATGCGGAGCAGGCAGCTCTGGGCATGGCAGTGGATGTGTGTGCCCCACCAGGCTACTCACCCATCATGAGGCTGCCCTTTTTGGAGGCAGACCCACCCCAAGGACAGAACCACCCACCCTGCATATCACTCCACACACCAAGGTAATGGACAGATTTCTACCAGGTTGGCATCAGGTTGGTGGATGGCCCTCTGGTTCCCAGGCTTGTCTTTGTGTTCTTCGCGGACAATGGCCCAAGGAAACTCACCTGAAACCTCATGTAATGTTAACAGCCCTGGAGGTTCACTCTGTTCGTGACAATTACTGAGGCCACTGACCCTTCACATGTGGACACAGCCTCTAGAGATATGTGTACAGCCCCGTAGCTGGGGAGTGGGCTCCACTGTGATGTCGAAACCTCTTTCTCCAAGTTCCATTTCCGTTGGGCTCTATTGCCAGGGCGGTTAGGTCACCTCCCGCGGTCCCTGACCCGGAAGAGTGACAGTAACACCCCATGGGAAGATCTATGTCCCTGACTCAGTGGACACAGCTGCTTTCAGCACTGACGGCTCTCCTCCATGTCAACAGGGCTGTGGCCCTGTAGAAAACCATTTGCCTCTCCACCCGAGTCTCCCCATCTTCCACATGGCGCTCATTCTGGCATCGATTTCCTAGGGATGGCATTAGGCATATAGGCCTAAAAGCAGCTACAATGCCTGTCAAATCTGTAGGCAGGTATCAGAGGGAGGGCTGGTGTCACATGGTGCACAGCTGGACACTGAACCAAAGGAGGAGAGCCTCAGGTCCTGGCTTAGGTCACCTGGGGCTCCCAGGCCAGGGACACGGTCAGTTTCTGAATTAGAGGTAGACACAGTGCCTTAATTAGGGACAGTGTCAGTCCTCAGTTGGGAGCAGTGTCAGTGCCTGATTTAGGAATCGTTTTAGGGCCTTATTTAGGGACACTGTCAGTGTTTGAGCTAGGAGTATTGTCAGGGCTTTAGTTATAGAGAGTGTCAGTTCCTGAGTTGGGAGTAGTGTCAGGGCCTTATTTAGCGACAGTGTCATTGCTTTTTTTTAGGAGTAGTTTCAGGGTTTCAATTAAGGACAGTATCAGTGCCTTAGTTGGGAGTAATGTCAGGGACTTAGTTAGGATCTTTGTTAGTGCCTGATATAGGAGTATTTTCACCGCCTAGGTTAGGGACAGTGTCAGTGCCTGAGTTAGGAATACTGTCAGGGTCTTAGTTAGGGACAGTGTCATTGCTTGAGTTGGGAGTTTGGCTAGGGCCTTAGTTAGGGACCGTGTCAGGGTCTGAGTTGGGAGTAGTTTCGTGGACATAGTTAGGGACAGAGTCAGTGCCCAAGTTACGAGTAGTTTCAGGGCCTTAGTTAGGATCTGTCTCAGACC
>NW_021148283.1:0-9396 GCF_002837175.3 Physeter macrocephalus
ATATATATATATGTGTATCAATCAATCAGTTCAATCAATCTTGATAGATAGATAGATACATATCTCTCAATATCTATATATACCTATATGTATCTATCTATATCTAATATCTATCTATCTATATCTATATCTATCTATCTATCTATCTACAGAGAGAGAAACTATTGGTTCTATTTCTCTGGAGATCCCTAATACAGACCACAGTTCCTGACTATCACAAATGAACTGTTAAATACACTTCTTGTTCTTTTATTCATATTAACTGTCCCTCAGCAGCTTTCCCAATGGAAGTAAATCCCATGACGATATGGATTTTTGATGATCATCTCTCTATATAGGTGATAGATTCTTGGAGCCAATATCACAAAAATATATCTTCTGTTTGGTTTAACATGTGTATAGCTGTGCCCATTCTCATCCTGTTGTGACTGTAGCAATCAAACGTTCCTATACTCAATAGCCATTGATCATTCCATAACATATGATTCTGGATTGGGAATACCTACATTTTCTCACTGAAAAATCATAGACATGAACATGAACTCATATCTTCCCTTTCTTTAAAAAAAATTCAAAACAGTCAAAGAAGGCAGAGTGACAATCCCCCTATAATTAATCTCCTGGTTATTATAATCCCAGTTTCCTTTCAATGTATTGCCGTGTAAAGTGTCTGGCACGTTGTAAGCCTTCAAGAAATATTGTTGCTTCCAGTCCTGTCTTCCACCTCCCATAGAAGACATAAGTTTTGTCTGAACTAAATACCAGAGTTAGCAAAACAAGCACTTGAAAATATAAGCCCAAGAAGTGAAATAAACATGTGTTAACATTATACCTGTCCCTCTGGCAGGCACTAGAGTGAAGCCCAAGACAGACCTGCTTTAGAGAAACCCACAACTTGATGAGTATTCTTAATTCCTGCCTTATGTCTCAGCTCTCCTTTCAAGACAGAGACATTATTTCCTACTGTATTACATGACAGGAAGAATGGCTATGTACAGCATTATTTCATTCTCTCCCAGATAAGAGGCAACCAGTCTCAGACAGGCTGTCTCAACCTTCCTTTAAAATCAGGACTCATCTATAGATGTAAATATGCACCCAAACTATTTCACATGTTAAATCAGCAGCAGGTCCCGGAACTTTGGTTTTCTTTATTATGTATTGCAGGAACTTGAAAAGGAAGAGTAAAACACATTATGCGGTATCGAGTGGAGGAAATAGATTCTATCTACTCTGACATTATTTCAAACTAGTGGTTCTGCATTGGGTACCTACAATGTTCCAGGCACTGTGTGATCTCTTTTTCCTGCATGACCTCAACTACTCCTCACAACAACCCAATCTAGTGGGTTTTAGTATCCTTATTCTCCTAATGAGGAAGTTGAGGTTTGTGTTGATGAAGCAGTTCGCCCAAATTCACCCAGAGCTAGGCAATGCTTGAACCAAGAATTATCTAAGGTATTTTCTGCCTGCATGTTCTATGTACTTTCCTCTAAGATGTTCTGCCTGAAGGACACATGGGTCCATATGGTAACCAGATGAGATCTCTCAGTCCAAGGAGACATATGGGGCCTCCATCATCACCATCAGCAAGAAGTTGTGTTGAGTGGGATTCACACATGTGTGAATGACACACTATGATCAGAGGAAAGATGGTGTAATTGGGGACATCCAATAGACCCCGAGGCTATATATTCAAGCAAAGGGCCAGTTGTTTCATTCTTTCTTGACTTTTGATATTGTCAACATGCCTAAAAAATGTTGAATGTGATAATACAGAGTATTCTTCTCACTTAAAAAGATTTAACAGGAATATATTCAGTATTTTGTCATTTGAAAGGCAGTTAACTCATGGATTCTGGTATTTCCATCCAGATAACCTACCTGACCACTTGGAGGTTTCTTTAGGATTAGTTGTTGGTAGTTTTCCAGAGAGGCAGTACAGTGTAGTCTTTGGATGCACAAATGCTAGAGCTGGGGTGCCTGTGCTACTATATCAGGATCTGCCACTTAGTAGCTGTGGGGGTTGGCAAGTTACTTATTCCTCCACTCTTCCATTTCTTCATTTCCAAAATAAGGATAACGATACTACCAACATCATAGGATTTCTGTGGGGATGAAATTAATAAATATATATAGAGTTTTTATTAATTAGAGCTCTATAAAAATGTTAGGCCCTGTTATTATTGAATGCATTTACATTATGTATTGACACGTGTATGATTTTCCTCCTTTTACTTGTTCATCAAGTGAATTACCTTGTATAACTTCCAAATGGTCTATCATGCATTGACTTGAAAGACATTTATTGTATACTAATATGATCTAGCTGGAGATGCTAGGGTAAAATAGTGAGCAAAGTTGGCACTCTTGAACGTTGGCCTTTGGAGCGTTCAGGGGAAGGGGTCAGTTGTGAAACTTTTATTGAGGATAGCCTCAGGTTTCAGGATATCAGTCCAGCTCAATATAGCAGATACCTTTTGAGGTCTTCTGTGTTTTAGTCATTCTTCTAAGCACTTGAGTTAGAGCACTAAACAAGACGGACACAAATCACTGCCCTCATAGAGCTTACATTCTAAGGGAGTGAGAGGGAAGCCATAAACAAACTAAATCTTTAAGGTAAAAAATATATTAGACGGTAAGTGCTGTGGAGAAAAGAAAACATTTAGCTTTCTAGACATAGAAAACTTTATAAAGCCCTTTAGGATCCTTGCCAGTCTGGTCAGAGAGTATTATGCTTTAGCTGACAGATCAAGGCAGCAGTGTGATGAGACAATGAGGAGAACCATAAATGTGAAAAGTGTACATAGCTATTACACATGTGCTGCAACCTACACTTTGCATTTTGTAAAGGCAGTAAACTTTGGATGGTTTCTCAACTATTTGTTGACTCATCAGAAAAGATCACTATGTCATTTCCAAAAAGTCAGTATAAACCTCACAAAACGGCTTGTCTCTTATTCTGAACTACCTGTAATGCAAAAGCAAATGGAGAGAAACAGGGCTCTCGAAATGGGATGTTCCTGAAAGAATGATGTCATGTCAACAAGAGGACAGACTAGGAAACTCTAGGCCATCGCTTTCATATGGAAATCCTAAGTAAACAGCAACATACAGACCAAAGTATCTTTGTGGGAACTTTAGAAACAAGTTAAAGGGTTACAACAACAAAGAAAACCCCCAAATTAAAATAAAAAAAAATCCCAGTAAAAATGATAGGAAAGTCCACGGCATTTTTTCTTACTCTTGCCCAACCACCTTCCCAACACAGCACAAGATGATCAGGAGGTAGCCTCCCAAATTCTCACTGAAAGATCACAAGGCATATGAAGATACACGGATACCTGGCCCATTCAAAGGAATAACATAAATCCCCGGAAACGCAACATAAAAAACCACATGCCTAAGTCTTGCTTGACAAAGAATTTAAAGCAACCACTTTAAATGCTTGATGAGCTAAAGGAGAACACATGCAGTAGCTTAAAAGAAATCAGGCCTCTAGAATTCTAGTGCTGTTTGCCAAGTTATGGCCCTGTTTGTCCACTGGATCATTTGGCGAGTGGCAGCATCACAACCAGGGGGCCCCCTTCCAAAAACTGTCCTGAAGTGAAAGAGGGAGTGAGGAGGCCTCAGAACTTTGTCCCCTGGGCCTGGGATCTGTCAGCTGTGGTGGCAGCTACGCTCATCTCTGTATCCCCTGTGGTTACACACATCTGTGGTCTGCCCTACCTACATTGGGCCAGACCAGATTCATTTCAGGAATGCAGGAAAGCTCTTGACACCTCCAGGAAGACTGCTCTCAGCCCAGACTTGGCAAGTCTGGGCTGAGAGCTCCTGTCGGGCAGGAGCTCCTGTCGGGCAGGAGGCTCTGGACTCCATGCTAGAGGAAATAAAAGGATACTGCTCAACGTTGTCCCAGATCAGAGAGTATAGGCACAATAAAGACTTAATGAAAACGTTCTCATTGACTCATTACTTTTTCAATAAACATTTATTGGGTCCCCACTGTATGTGAAATCCCTGTGTCAGGTACTGGGTGTTCCAGAACAAACAAGGCACAGCTCCTGCCCCAGAGGTGAGAGTTTGGGTGGGACAGTCATGCAAATTAACTTGCCAGAGGTGACAGTTCAGTTGTGCAAAATGCTGTGATGGGGAAAAGTACCTGGCATGTTTGTGCGCACAGCAGAGCGGGGACAGGTGAGCAAGGGCTGGGGTGATCTGGGAACAAGGAAGGGTTCCTTATGGGGGTAGGAATATCAGAGACCAGAAGGACAAGTGGAAGGTCAAATAGGGAAACAGTGTTTTCAGAGGAGAGCTGTAGGTGCAAAGGCCCTGATGGTTTTTGTTTTTTTTTTTGGGGGGGAGGGTGCGACTGAAGGCAAATTTTACACATGCTGTTGAGAGAGATGAAGCTGTAGGAGAAAAGCAGAGTCCAGATGTTCAGGGGGAAGGTCTGAGGGATGAGAGACAAAATCCTGGATGGAAAGGGGCTCTTACCAAATCATCTCATTTGGGATCTGGGTGATCCAGAAAGAAGTCTCCACTCCTGGTCTAGAATGTGTCTTGAGCTCCTGTCCTGTACAGATTTCTATCCCGTACAAACTGGGCCTTCTAAACGCACCGCCTCTAGGGGATAATGGGGAGGCCAGGGTGATGTCCACCTCAGCTGTTCCCCAGAAGTCAGTGGCCAGGGACTTTCCTCTGTGGCCTGAGGGAGCCAGAGACCAGTGCACAATGAGAATGCTGATATGAGTTTATCCAGACTACAACAAGGAAAACATAAGGAACTGTTGTATATTTAGTAGACATGAAATGAGTGAAAAAAGGCAGAATTGCGGAGATAGGATCTTGAAAACAGGCAACTGAGAGAGAGGAATGGAAGGAGGGAGGGAGGGCGGAAGGGGGGGAGGGAGAAATGTGAGTATTTTTTTCCTTTGTATAAGGGATAAGGCCTCAGAATTGCATCCAGCTGGGCCTGCCTCCCTCACCCCAGAATTTTTAGAAAAGTATCTACTCAGATAAGCCTCCCTTCCTGGGAGGAACAAATGCTTTTGTACTACTTGATAGGGAGATACTTTTCCCTGGATTGGGTTTTTGAGTACTGGAACCCTCCAGGATCTCTGGGGAGCTTCTGCGAGGTGGATGCAGGGTTCCAAATTAACTATGTTAATACTCATGGCTGCCATTCACTGAGGGCCTGATATGTATCAGACATTCTGTCATGTGAATTACAGATAAATTATCTTTAACAGATAACAGTTATCTTTCCAACAGTCCTGCAAGTTGAGTATCAGTTAAATGTTACAGAAGAGCAAACTGAGCCAGAGACTTCAAGTGATTTGCCCAAGGTGACACAGATGATTAGTGACAAAGCAGGACAAGCCCCCAGGTCAGACCAAGATGTGGGCACACGCTGCACCACCCTGGCCTCTAAGAAGCTCTCTCAGCCTGAGTCAGGCCTCTGTCTCCTGCCCCCAGTCCCCAGAGATTCCTGCTGTCTTCATTATTATTGACTACTGCATAACAAATTACCACAAAACGTGACGGCCTAAAATGATACGCAGTTATTATCTCCAGTGTTTGTAGGTAGGGGACCTGGGCATCGTTTAACCAGATTCTGCTTTTTTCCATCTCTCATGAGGCTGCAATCGAGGTGTCAGCTCATGGTCTGTGGTCTCATCTGAAGGCGTGACTGGGGGAGGGTCGACTTCCAAGCTCACTCGTGTGGCTATTGGTAGGATCCAGTTCCTCATGGGTTATTGAATTGGGGGCCTCAGTTCCTCTCTGGCTGTTGGCCAGAGAGCTCCGTGCCATGTGGCCCTCTCCATCAGAGCAAGAATGCAAAATGAGCCAGAGAGAGAGAGAATGAGTGACATCAAGACGGAAGACACAGTCTTGTTATAGCCTAACTTTAGAAATGACATGCCATCATTTTTGCCAAATTCTGTTGGTTAGAAGCAAGCTACTAGGTCCAGTCCACACTCAAGAGGAAGGGATTATACAGGGGCAGGAGTGCCAGGATGCAGGGGTCTGCAGAAGCCATTTTAGAAGGCCGCCTACCACGCCCACCTACCACGCTTGCTCTCTGTATCCACCTCGGTATAATGAGCCCCTGCCGGAATCAGCTGCTTTGATGGAGCTAATCGTTGATGGGTCACCTTGGACAGTGCTGCAAGGTCTGGTGATCCCAGCTGGCTTCCAGTAGACCCATTGGATGGGTCTCACCAGGACTTGGGCCTGCATACTCCTGCCTTCCTCCCTATCCCCACCAGCCATACCTGGTCATTGAGCCCATGGGGTGTGACAGCAGTTGGCAAGGGACCAGCCCCCTGTGTGAATGGAACACTCCTATCCCTTGAGCAGGGCTGGGACTGAGGGTGGTGCTCTTGGCCTCTCTTGGTAAAACAGATGAAGAGCTCAGCTCCACCACTGAGACAGGGCCCACCTGAAGAGAAGAAAGTTATAGATGGGAGGGGGCTGAGTCCTGGGTTATCTGTAAAAGCTGCTGAGGTGTTCTTTCTTTTGCCCTCTGAGTTGGGATACAGGGGTGTAGAATCCCCCACGTTCACCAGAAGGCATCAGGGGACCTTTTCTAAGGCGATGTGGGGTCACCCATACAGGAGGGGGAACTGCTCTGAAGCTGTATGAAGACCTAGGATTATTCAGACACCCGGGAGGGGGACCTACTTTAGGGAGGAGATGAGTGAGTATGAGTCGGGGACGCTTTATATGTGTTCATGATATTTAATCAAAACTAGAGAGAGTTCTGAAGCACTTATGGCAAAGTGTTATTAAATAGGGGTGGTAGCTGTTGTACTAGTCTCTCTGTTTTTCTGCAGGTTTGAAATATTATAGTAAAAAATACTGTAAAAAGTGGAAAACAGAAGAGGAGAAACTCTCAGAGCCCCTGCACCCCACATTTCCTTGGTGTGGCTCAGAGCCAAAGGCAGCAAGTCGAGGGGCCTGGTGGACTTGGAGTTTCCAAGGAAACAAACGGTTCTGTCAGGCCATCGGGGTGTGGACTGCTCGCGGCTGGACTTCCCTAGCAGAACCTTAGCCAGAAGCAGAACAGTCCCAGAAAAGCCCAGGCTCTTCTCAGTTCTGGGAAGCACTCGTCAGACTCAGCTCTTCCTGTACTGCTATTTTACTGCAATACATACCAAGAGCAGCTTACAAAGGGACATGGTGTCATAATATGAGATCAACGACCTGAGGTTATGGACGGGACCATGTGCTGGAGGGATTCTTTTTAAGGGTGGGGTGGGGGTCGTTGGGGCCAGTGGCTCTAATGCCCCTAAAAGCCTTGAGTTCTATGACATCTTCTCTCCTTTTGACCCAGCCTCCCTGTCCCTCTACTCATGATCCTTGACCCCCCCCGGCCCCCAGCCCCAATGGCTATCACTCAGTCACACCCAACAGCCACCCTTTTTGAAATGTTTGAAACCAGTAGAACCATTACTGTCCATCAAACACAGTCCTATCCCAACAATGGCTGAGAATAAGCAGTTCTGCTCCAAGGTACAGGAGTACTGACTCATATGGCTAAGTAATGTGGTAACTCCCTCCCCCAACGCATCCCCTCTCACAATGCCCCCACCAAAAGAGGCAAACCATAAACCACAGGAGGTGGATGTTGGTGTGGAAAGGGACAATAAATATCAGAGAGCCAAAAGAATCAAGAGTGCCACCTTCATTTTAAGCCCAGTGACAGAGAAACTGGGGAAAGCAGGGACAGGTGGCAGCAGAGTGGGCTTGATCACCATTCATGGGTCTGTGTCTGTGGGTCCTGAGGTCTCATCTTCTGAGTGTCTGATATCCTCTCCTACAAAGGAAAGCAGAGTGACCGCTGGGCCCTTGGGAACGCTGGGGGAAGTCAGGCATGGCCTGGGGACTCTCTGGGTCAGGCAGGAAGGGGGAGCATGTTGGCTTGGCTGTGAGCAGTGAGGGAGGCAGAGGCTGCCTCTGACCTCTCACCTGAAGGACTTGGTGAAACAGGCCAGGGCTCTCTGGAACTGGCTCCTCTAGCAGGCTCCCTAGGTGAGCCTGTGCCATTGGATGGATTCTCCATGGTGCTGACAAAATACATGAAGGGCACAGTGCCTTTAGCTGAGCCAGTCCTGCTCTGGAAACTAGAGAAAAACCATCCTGGCTAACACTGGCATTCATTCCTTCTTTCAGCAAGTGTGTTGAGGGCCTGCTATGTGCACACCAGGGTCACTTCTAGGCACTGGGGATACAACAGTGAACTCTAGAGACCTAGATCCCAGCCTTCCTGGAGCTGATGATCTGGGATGTTGGAGAGAAGTCATAGTCACCTGGTCGGGATTCAGCAGCAGGAAGATGCCAGTGAAGTTCATGTTTTCTGTGAGGTGCAAAGGGCATGTCATGTCTGAAAGGGCTTATTGTCAGAGGCCAGCAGAGCTCTTCATCATTTTGCTGGGTGTAAAGAGGCCTAAGAGTCTGTCCCCTCCTTGAAACCCCATCCCTGCCTCCCTTGCCCGGATTTCCACTACCCCATCCTGGAGAGGAGTACACTGTGTTCAAGCAGTTGATACATTCTCTAGCTCTCCTTCAAGTACTGAGATGCCTCATTGACTAATATCATTGTTCCCCTTTCTTCTCCCTCGCTCTCCCTCAAACCGACTCTAATCAGGCTTCCAGCCCCACCATTGCACTTTAGCATAGATGCCTAAATGACTAATTGAGAGTGATGCCTCCCAATTTTTACATTGCTCTATTTATGAATATATAAGCCTGAAGGCTTAAGGAAAGACTGACCTGCGCATTGTTTATTTTATTCAAACCCAGGTAATTGTAGATTGTACTTCTCTTCACCAGACCCATCCTCATATCCAGAAACTCAGTTTGTAGACAGGAAGGCGCTGCCAAATCCCTGAAACTGCCCTTGAATTCGCAAAGAGTGGAGCCACAGCTATGCTGGGGATGCATAATCAAACTCCAGATTTCTCTTGCCTACAGTAGTGGAAGCCAAGGTAGTGCAATCGAGGGAAGCACGGATCTAGAAATTTGTGTTTCCCAGAGACCCGGAGAATTTTGGCTGTAATTCTTGGAAGTCAGGCTGCTCAGTCAAGGCTCAGGCTCAGCCCTGGGGATGCTCCCAAGGTCCTGACCTTGAGGATGCCCAAAGGTGTGTCCAGGGCTTGAAATAGGTTTTGTAGAACACTGCGGTGGGTCTTAAGGCCATGACGCCTGAGCCCCCAGGGCTCTGGTCTAGGAAGTAACGGTTGTCCCAGTCTGCTTCTACTTCTGGTCTGTGGCAGGAGGAAGAAGGAGAATGTGGAGATGCACTGTAGGGTCAAGAGATTAGAGTCAATCAACCCCTGCTTAACGGCTCTCCAAACAATCTGCACCAACGCGCACTCACAACATCAGTGT
>NW_021148284.1:0-8515 GCF_002837175.3 Physeter macrocephalus
TTGTATATTTTGGAAATTAGTCCCTTGTCTGTTGCATCATTTGCAAATATTTGCTCCAATTCTGAGGGTTGTCTTTTCGTTTTGTTTATGGTTTCCTTTGCTGTGCAAAAGCTTTTACGTTTCATTAGGTCACATTTGTATATTTTTCTTTTTATTTTGATTCTAGGTGGTGGAACAAAAAAGATATTGCTGTGATTTATGTCAAAGAATGTTCTGCCTATATTTTCCTCTAAGAGTTTTATGGTATCCAGCCTTACATATTTGCTTTATCTTTTGATTCTGGAAACTCTGAGCATTTGTTCTTATCGAGTCCTACCACTCTCTTTGTGGGCAAAATCTCCAAATGATATTGGCAAAATTCACAGTGCACCTGCCATCAAGATTTAAATAGATCCTTCACAAACATCTCCCCAGAATTATACTATACCCTATAAGTAAAGAAACCCTTAAAGATACAAAGCTCATAATAGAAGATTAAAAGGCTCATGGCTCATTATCTCTTGTACTCTTCTTGATTTCAGATGCACTCAACAGTAAGCAGAAGCTTGCAGCAAGCAGCAGCGAGCAGTAGCTGGAAGCAAGTTCTTTGTTCCTGGACCAGGAGTCCTAACCACTAGACCACAGGGGCCAGTGGCCAGGGCTTGAATCCCTAGTTTTTTCCTGCCTTGTCAAGAATGAATTCAGGTGAAGTTGCAGAAGGTAAAGAGAAAAGTTAAAAGTTTATTGGAAAAACAAAGTACATGCAGAAAGACACACGGGCGAACTCAGAGGGAGAGTCGCCCTTTGGGAAATTCTTTATAAAGGGGCAGTTTTCCTGGTCTTTGTCTTTCTTCTGGCCAATCATCTTGTTTTGTCTCCCCTGGCTATTTTGTCTCAGGACCCTTCTCGTAGGTGCACATGCACCTCTCAGCCAAGATGGATCCTGACGTGAAGGTGTCTGGGAGAAACAAGAGTCACCATGGCCTGGAGTTTCCCCCTGACTTTTGACCCCAAAGGAGACTTTCTGCACATGTGTAGTATCTCCCTCGCCCCGAGGAGGGGGAAGTGGAGATCCCTTGATCCTTTACTCAAACAAGGCTTTACTTCTCTTGGTTCTTGCCATGACTGTTATCTTGGTTCTTGCCATGACTCTTATCTTAAGGCATCCACAAGAGGAAAAGCTTGGCTATTTACCCTGTCTCTGTCATTACTTCCATTTTGGAGAGCAATCAGGAGGCTAATTGTAAATGCCTAAGCTGCAGCCCACCTATCTCCTGTCTCAGGGAATGCAATCAGGAGGCTAGTTGTAAGTGTCCGGCCTGAAGCCCACTTTTTTCTGCCTCATGAAACGTAAACAGGAGGCCAGTTGTAAATGTCTATCTTGGGGCCCGTCTATCTCCTGCCTCACTCTCTGTAATTCCCTTATTTCACCAGGGAGAAAACCTAAGCACCAAGGACTGAGGTTTCTGCAAGACCTCTGAGCAATAAACAACATTGTTATCCCTCTACACCCTGTTGTTCCTAACCCTCATCCTCAATTAACACCCATTTCCACTGGATGCAAATTCCTTCCTGTATTTGACTTATGCAACATATTCTTTAGTAATCCAGTTGATGAAGTTAGACAATACCTTTTTGTCTTCACTTGGGGGAAAAAAAAATCACCTGGACAGCAATGCCACAGGATTTTACTGAGAGTCCTTCTTATTTCTCACAAGCCCTGAAGGCTGATCTGAATGATCTGGAGTTCCCTAAGGGTTCTACTTTGTTGCAATAAGTGGATGATTTGCTTCTCTGCTTTCCTTCTCAAACCTCCTCACAGGAAGAGAGCATTCATTTGCTAGAGCTTTTAGCTTTAAAAGTACATATAATCAAAAAAAAAGTACATATAGTCATCATGGAAAGATTATAGTTTGCCCAAACCCAGGATCAATATTTAAGGTATCTGATGTCAGAACAAGGGCTCTACCTAGATCCAGATAGGCTTCATATTTCTGTAAGTTTCCCCAAAGCCCAAACTAAGCACCAACTATAAGGTTTTCTTGGGTTCGTTGGCTACTGCCAAAATTTGATTCCGAATTTCTCTCTTACAGCAAACCTCTGTATATTTTACTAAACAATAATGTGACCCTGACCCAATTTTATGGGAAGAACAGACAGCACAGCCTTTGAGGCCTTAAAGGAGAGTTATAGGAACCTTCCTGCCCTTGGGCATTCCAATTATCAGTTTTGAATTTTTATGTATGAAAAGGAAGAGACTGCCCTTGAAGAACTCACCCACAAGGAGATTACCATCTGGCCTTTGAAGAACTCACCCACAGGGGGAGTACCATCTGCCCACAGGGTATAATAGTCAGCAACTGGGCTCTGTGACACAGGGACATCACCTTTCACTTAGAGCCATTACTCCCATTGCTCTATTGGTTAAAGACATCAAGAAAACTGTGTGGAATCCCCTTTAGCCATTGTTGTGCATCGTGCAGTAGAAGCTCTCCTGAATTCTCATCACATTCAACATTTATCGGTCAGTGACCTCACCTCCTATGAAGTTTTCTTGTTAATGTCTCCTCCATAACTCTTTTACACTGCAGTAACGTTAACCCTGATACTTGTCTCCCCTCCATCACAGACAAAGCTCCTCACAACTGCGTAATGCTGATGGACCACCACCTAACTCCTCATTTCAACCTACATTAAATTTCTTTGGGTGAAGTTGACTTCTCATGGTTCACTGATGATTCTCCTTTAAAAGATGACAGTGGGGGCTTCCCTGGTGGCGCAGTGGTTGAGAATCCGCCTGCCAATGCAGGGGACACGGGTTCGTGCCCCTGTCTGGGAAGATCCCACATGCCGCGGAGCGGCTGGGCCCGTGAGCCATGGCCGCTGAGCCTGCGCGTCCAGAGCCTGTGCCCCGCAACGGGAGAGGCCACAACAGTGAGAGGCCCGCGTACCATAAAAATAAATAAATAAATAAATAAATAAATAAATAAATAAATAAATAAATAAATAAATAAATAAATAAATAAATAAATAAATAAATACCAAATTTCAGATCTACCCCTTTGGGAACTCATAAACTCTCCCTTTGAGATAGTCACAGGAGTCCCAATGCACTTGGCTCTTTCCCTTTTGACCCACAATTTATAAAAAGGAGAGGTACTTCAATATTGCAAAGACCTATTTGCTTCTATTAAAAATAATCACGTTTGGCTGGAGCAACCTTTTTCACGGTGCACTTTTGGGAGACAAAGATTTAAATATCACACCTTGCAAACTGGAGATGTTGTCTAATGGAAAAAACACTTCCAGAAAGACTCTCTTCAACCTCACTGGAAAGGTCCCTATCAGGTACTGCTAACCAAACTGTGTTCCCCCAAACTATTGAGAATAGACTCCTGAACTCATGTGATGCACCTAAAAGAAGTATCAAACACTGAATGGACCTGCACATCATCTGGTGACCCACATGACATCTGACAAGTCAGCTTTCCCAAGATATCTGAAGCAGCCCTGGTGGAAGTTTATTGACAAACTTTTGATGATGACATAACACTTCAGATGATCTCCAGTGTCTATGATCTTGAAGATATATGAACTTTAGATAGAATGCCTGAGAGCCCTCCATCCTACCCTTCCTTGTGACTTGAATGTGACCTGAACAGTGTTCAATCTGTGCACCTACTCTCCAAAGTGAGACACTATACCCAGGAAAGGTTCTTCCCTGCATTGAGGGTTAAAAAGGTGCTGGAAAACCTGATGCTTGATCAGTTATGCTTTCAGAGAAAGCTCTTGATCAAAAGGGAAACAATTTTTTAAATTAATAAACAAACAGCTCAATTCAATAGACACCAGAAGAGTCATGCCCTGTGGCAGTAATAGAGCCCAACAGGAAAAAGACCTCCTTTTCTTTCCTGGCAACAACTGGGCCAAAGAAAAGCTTTGGACTCTTTGTTTACTATAAACCTCCCAACTGCCTTTTTCCCCTATAAAAAAGCTCTCTTTCCCTTGCCATGCGGACACTTGCACATGGATCACAATGTCTGCAGACACCAAATTGTTATTCTCTGTTGATCCCCCATAAACCAACTTTTGCTAGAGAAATAGCTGGAAGTCTTTTTATTTTAGGTCAGTGACTATAACTTAGAGACTCCAGCAGCAGGCTGGTGCAGAGCCCATGCTTGTAAGATTTTATTATTCCACCTTATTCTCGTTGCCATTGGGATGCTAGATGTTCCCTGCCGGTGCTAACTCCATGTTACTTACGTTAGTGACCCGCTTTTCCTATTCAGTTACCCAGTTAATAATACTTCATACTTTAAAAACAATAATTTTTTATTCTCTCTTAAAATAACTGGCAGGATATCTGTCTTCTGACTGGGTGCTGGCCCTAAAGATACACAAAGCTAACAACTTACCCTTAAAGTGAAGGAAAATTTTTTCCTTCTACATTTGTAGGGTCTATGGCTGGTCTAAGAATTAACTTGGCATGAGACAGATTAGCAAGAGAAAAAATATTTTAAACAAAGATATGAGACCCAAAAGGAGCCCAGATGACTGAGACTTATATACCATCTGAGCTTCGGAAAGAGATATGAGTTTGGGGCTCTTGGGATTGGAGGAGTGTATTCACAGGAAGGTGAGGGGAAGGAATGTTTGCTCAACAAAGTGTGTACTAATATAAAGATAAGTTTCTTAGGTAAAAAGTTATAAAAATAAGTTTCTCAGGTAAAAAGTTATCTCTGGGGCTTCCCTGGTGGCGCAGTGGTTAAGAATCTGCCTGCCAATGCAGGGGACACTGGTTCGAGCCCTGGTCTGGGAAGATCCCACATGCCGTGGAGCAACTGGGCCCGTGAGCCACAACTACTGAGCCTGCGCGTCTGGAGCCTGTGCTCCGCAACAAGAGAGGCCGCGACAGTGAGAGGCCCGCGCACCGCGATGAAGAGTGGCCCCCGCTTGCCGCAACTAGAGAAAGCCCTCGCACACAAACGAAGACCCAACACAGAAAAAATAAATTAATTAATACAAAAAAGTGATCTCTGATAATAGCTCTTTCACTGTTATAAGTCCTCTTTCTAATGTAAATGTCCTTTATAATTGCAGATTTTCCCACAGTGAGGAAATGCCTATTTTTTTAGGCACTTAAAGTGGAGGTAAAAAGCTTTTTCTAGTCTGCTGGGTCTTGATCGCTTTCAGCTCAATGTAATCCTCATACCAAAGTGTTGTATTTTGGGGTGGCAGGCTGTAAACCCCTTCATCCTTAAAAATGGCAGAAAACCTCATAGACTAATCAGTTAGTAGACTAATCAGAATTTGAATTCAAAGAGCCAACTGCAGTGGTGTACTGGAGCTGGCTCCTATTTGCTTGAAAGCTAATGGATAAATTTCAGGAATTTTGCTGGCCCTGTCCTTAAATTGTTGGTAGTTTTATGCTAGAGTAGAAAGCTTTACACTATGGAAGCCAACTGATGCTTTTTGTGTGTTTGTTTGTATTTTAAAAAAAAATGGGTTTGTAAACATTGCCAGCAAATCACTACCTCCCTTCCTCACCAAAAGGAACCAGACACCAAAGAATCACATGAATACTCTTCAAAATTTCTCCAGACAGCTAGACATGCCTTTGCTGCCTGTCTCTACAGAGGTTATAAATAGTCTAGCTCTTGCAGTCGGAGATTGTCATTTGTCTGAATTTTTCCACATTTATATTGTTATTTATTTCTTCTGTAGTTGAACACTACTAACTGTCAAGCCTTAGGATCATTTGAAATATCAATCCCTTGTTTTTTAAATGTGGAGCAAATATTTTTTCCTACTTTCACTTTTTATGATGATTTTCATTATAAGAAACTTTAATTTTTATGTACCCAATCTACCAGCTTTTGTCTTTTATTTCTGGGATTATTTTCTTAATTAGGAAGCAAATGCAACACAAGATTAATTTAGTTTTATTTCTTATGTTTATTATCTTATTATTCACATCATATTTTTAATCAAAGTATATTTGATTTTGTAGTTTTTAGAGATTTTCCAGGTGGACAGGCAGAGAATGTATGACACTGAATAGTTTCTAGAAGAGCACTACTTAATTACAAGATTTAATAAAAAGCTACAGTGATTAGGACAGTGTGGCGAATGTATAAATATAGATACACAGATCAATGAGATGGACTAGTGAGTCCAGATCCAGACTCAAACATATATGGACAATTAACTCTTGACAAATATGTCAAGATCATTCACTGGAGAAAGGATAGTCTTTTCAACAAATGATGTAGGTACAATTGGATATCCATTAAAAAAAAAACTTGAACACTTATCTCACACTATTTCAAAATAGATCATTGCTTAAATGCAAAGCTCAGAGCTACAAAACCTCTATTAGAAAACATAGGAAGAAATCTTTAGACCTTGGTAACATATACAATTCTTGGACAGGAATGTAAAGCATAAACCACACACAAAAAAGATAAATTGGTCTTAGTGAAAAGTAAAATTTCTAATCTTTGATTTATTCTGCTAAGAACCTAGAAGATAAGCCACAGATTAGAGAAAATATTTGCAAATCACATATGAGATAAAGAACTTATGTCCAGAAAGTAAAAAGAATGCTCACAATTTAATAAAAAGATAAATAATCCAATTTTTTTTAATGACAAAAAAACTTGAATAAAACACTTTATTAAGGAAGAGATAGGATGGCAAATATGTCCATGAAAAAATGTAAAATATTATTAACTGTTAGGAAATCACAAAATAAAAACACAATACCTTGGCATTGGATGGTATGTGACATACCATCACATACATAGGAGAATAGGTAAGATTAAAAGGAAATATTAATACCAATTATTAGACAAGATTCACAGCAACTGAAAATCTCATACCTTGCTGGTGAGAATAAAAAATAGTGAACATGGGGACTTCCCTGGTGGCGCAGTGGTTGCGCGTCCGCCTGCCGATGCAGGGGAACCGGGTTCGCGCCCCGGTTTGGGAGGATCCCACATGCCGCGGAGCGGCTGGGCCCGTGAGCCATGGCCGCTGAGCCTGCGCGTCCGGAGCCTGTGCTCCGCAGCGGGAGAGGCCGCAGCAGTGTGAGGCCCGCGTACCACAAAAAAAAAAAAAAAAAAAAAATAGTGAACATGGATTTACCAAACAACTCAGCAATCCCACTCCTAGAATTTCACTCATGAGAAATTAAGATACAAATCTATAAAAGGACCTGTATAAAACCATTTACAACAAGTGTATTCATTATGACTGGAAAAAATCCAAATGTATATCAACTGATGAAAAGATTAACAAATTACAGAATATTCATACAACAGAATACTACTCAGCAATGGAAAGGAATAAAGCATGAATACATACAAGATGGAACTAATCTCAAAAACGTTATACTTTGTGAAGAAAGGCAATCCCCAAAAGTTACATACTATAGAATTCTATTTATATGATACACTGGATAAAACAAAACCATGGAATCAAGTATCAAGTCAGTCAGAATAAGAGAAGGAATGTGTGTGATCAGGAAATTTTTTGATGTGCTAGAGATATCAGTATATTGACTGTGGTTGTGAAGGAAAATCAAAATGGAATTGGTATGGCTAAGAGAACCCTTTAAAGTGGAGCGAGGAAGCCATTAAGGAAGTGTGACTTATGCATGTCTTATCCTGGATAGAATCTGACCCTTTGACCTGATGAAGTCATCAGAACATCTGACAGAAACTCAAGAAACTTATTGGGCCCTTACCCTAAAATAACTTGTGACAGACTATTTACTTATCGTGCCCCTACCCTAAAACAGTTTGATTCCTTAAGGAAGTATTTTCTGACTTGTGTCAAAGTCAGTCACCATTCTCAGCAGGCAACTTTTAACAACCTCCTGGATTTTTGCCTTTATAAGCCTCTGACTCTTTCTCTTCCTCAGAACACTTTCTTGGGGTTACCCAAATCTGTTTCCAGAATTTCAATTCTAAAGACCCCAAATAAATTCTATTTGTATTTGCAGCTTCCTGCATATTTTTGGTTGATATGATGATGATAACATGATTATAAATTTGTAAAACACTTTTAGAACTGTTGGGCTGAAAAGAGTGAATTTTACTGTACATACAGTATGCCTCTATAAACTTGGTTTTAAAAGCCTCTATAGTACTTATTGATTTTATGACACAGTTTTATTTTAAAGAATAGTTTTATTACCCTCCTATTGAGGTAACTACTATTCTGAATTTTGTTATAGAACCTTTCTTTTCTCATAGCTTCATTGATTGGATTACCTATGCATTCCTAAACAATATAGTGTGTAGCGTTGTCTATTTTTGAACTTTTTGTAAATACGTTCATATTTTTGCATTTTTCTTTTACTTCCTCCTTTAAATTAAAATACACTTTTGGATAGTTATTCATGTAGAGAAGTATAACCCTATTTTTTCACTGCTGTACACAATTTCATTTTAAGAATATGAAAAAAAGCATTTACCAGGACTTCCCTGGTGGCTCAGTGGTTAAGCATCTGCCTGTCAATGCAGGGGACACG
>NW_021148284.1:8685-9389 GCF_002837175.3 Physeter macrocephalus
GATAGTTATTCATGTAGAGAAGTATAACTTTATTTTTTCACTGCTGTACACAATTTCATTTTAAGAATATGAAAAAAAAATTTACCAGGACTTCCCTGGTGGCTCAGTGGTTAAGCATCTGCCTATCAATGCAGGGGACATGGATTCGAGCCCAGTTCCGGGAAGATCCCGCATGCCGCGGAGCAGCTAGGCCCATGCGCCACAACTACCGAGCCTGCGCTCTAGAGCCCATGAGCCACAACGCCTGAAGCCCGCACGCCTAGAGCCCATGTTCCGCAACAAGAGAAACCACCGCAATGAGAAGCCCACACACTGCAACGAAGAGTAGCCCCCGCTCACCGCAACTGAGAAAGCCTGCGCACACCAATGAAGACCCAACACAGCTAAAAATAAATTTAAAATAAATAAATTAATTTTAAAAATATATTTACCAATTCAAACTGGTTTGCTTCAACTTTTTATAAGCAAACCAATCTGGACAATGTGAAAAATATTTTTAGGGTGGATGCCTTGGGAATAGAATTAGTGCATCAAAAGTTAAGCTCATCTTCAACATTAGTAAATAACTGCCAAAATGTTTAGGGAAGATGTTGAATTTATTTGCATATTCTATTAATGCTCTTGGTAATCTGCATTCCTGTCAATACTTGACATTCAAATAATTTTCTGGTAAGGTGGGTGCAAAACAGTATCTCAATGTGCTA
>NW_021148285.1:0-225 GCF_002837175.3 Physeter macrocephalus
AATGTAATCTTGGTGCCGCACTGTGCCCCAGAAGAGCCAACAACGTTAAAACCGCGAAACGTCAAAAACAGTTTATCCTGCGCGCAATAGAAGAATGAAGCGTTAAATGACTGCATAAATCAAACAGAGCGCCGTGCTCGAAGACGTACACAGACGTTTAGCTGCTGCGCCTCCTTGCATAATGGGCCGATTCGCATATATATATATATATATATATATATATAT
>NW_021148285.1:1095-2117 GCF_002837175.3 Physeter macrocephalus
TCCCCTCAACGCGTGTAGTGCACGCAGAATTACCATCGGGACGGGAACTTATCTTCTCATCGGACATTCATATATAAATATACACACACGTAGTGACATACGTACGTGCACGAATATGTATGTATATATACATATACATATACGCATACATACGTACACAGGTCTTTACACAAATTTATATCTATTGGCACGTCTGGACGCAGGCTTTCATGTAAAGCAGCGTAACCTATAAGTCGGTCTTGTACATAGATGTAGACGTACATCTGCCGCGTAGTCACCCTTTCGTTTGCTGCTGCTGCTGCTGGTGCTTCTTCTTAGCCTCTTCGACCGTCTCGCGAAACTCTTGCCTGCATATAACAAAAGAACAAGACTGAGAATTGCTGGAGGTGATCACCCGCACAGGCATAAAGACTCTTAAAAGTCCTGCAGAGTCTCCATCCCGACAATATTCGTAATTCTACGCACGTTGCGCTGACAGAGAAGTCGAGCTACTGGCACGTCTCTCGATGTAGTTGCGCAGAGCTGCATCGCATCTAAGAGATATATAAGAAGGCGGAAGATTTTTCTAGCTGTCTGCCATGTTCATCATATCTTATAACGAAACTGGCATATATATGTATTTATAATGGCGACCAAGTGGTGACGCCTTCCATCAAACCTCGTGTAACAGTAGATGGTAAAAACAAGTGGGCACATCCACGCACACCTACAACACATGCGTGCATAAGGAGACGGAGGACAGGCTAACGTTTCTACTAAAAACACTCACATAAAGAAGCAGCAAATATGTATTTATACACATGAGCACACAGACACAGCCACATATACACAATACAGACTAGAGAAGGAAGACAGACTTATGTGTACTTCTGTAAACGGAGGACAGCAGCCAACCCTGTGGCATATACGTACGCCTACACACATTAGCACGCATACGTGCAACACGTGTGTACGCGCATATATATATATATATATATATATATATATATATATATATACATACATACATAGAGTGGTAGACA
>NW_021148285.1:8926-9386 GCF_002837175.3 Physeter macrocephalus
TCCCCTCAACGCGTGTAGTGCACGCAGAATTACCATCGGGACGGGAACTTATCTTCTCATCGGACATTCATATATAAATATACACACACGTAGTGACATACGTACGTGCACGAATATGTATGTATATATACATATACATATACGCATACATACGTACACAGGTCTTTACACAAATTTATATCTATTGGCACGTCTGGACGCAGGCTTTCATGTAAAGCAGCGTAACCTATAAGTCGGTCTTGTACATAGATGTAGACGTACATCTGCCGCGTAGTCACCCTTTCGTTTGCTGCTGCTGCTGCTGGTGCTTCTTCTTAGCCTCTTCGACCGTCTCGCGAAACTCTTGCCTGCATATAACAAAAGAACAAGACTGAGAATTGCTGGAGGTGATCACCCGCACAGGCATAAAGACTCTTAAAAGTCCTGCAGAGTCTCCATCCCGACAATATTCGTAATTCTA
>NW_021148286.1:0-225 GCF_002837175.3 Physeter macrocephalus
GAGGCAGAGACAGGAGGGCTGCAGCAGCAAGCCTGGGGATGCCTGGAGCCCCCAAAGCTGGAAAAGGCAGGAAGAGCCCTATCCTGGAGCCTCTGTAGGGACTTCCATCCTGCAACACCTTGATCTCAGATGTCTGGTCTCCAGGACTGGGGGAGGATGAATTCCTGTTGTTTTAAACCACCCAGCTTGGGGTCATTTGTTACAGAAGCCACAGAACAGTCACAC
>NW_021148286.1:1337-2679 GCF_002837175.3 Physeter macrocephalus
AGCTCAGCCAATCCTCGCCCCTCAGGGGATCACAGGTGCAGAAAATGGGCCTTGCTGCACCGGCCAGGTCCAACGAACAGGTGTGGCATCCTGAGGGTCAGGATAGACAAGGGGCTGCAGCTCTGGCTTGTTTTCTAATCATTTTGTCTAGTCCATGAGTGGGAAACAACTTCAAGAAGACCCTCTCCTAATGAGAGGAACCCAGGAGTCAGGGAGAGGAGGGGTGGTGGGTGAAAACAGAGGCCTGGTGCCCCAGCTGCAGTGGAAGCCTTTGGAAGACCCGGTGGAAGGAGGCCACACAGACTGAAGCCCAGGGTCACAGACCTGTCCCGGAGCTGCTGTTTGTTAGTTCAGGTCCTGCTCTGACGTTCTTTGTGTCAGCTCTGACCAACAGGTGAGCTGGGTGTGCTCTGAAATAAGGGCTACTTGCACAGTTCCTGTGTGCCCAGCCTTGCTGAGGTACCTGCCAAGGTGACCTCCATACCCTGGGAGGAGCCTGACCACGAGAGCCCCAGGGGCTGCTGGGTACCAGCTCATCTGAGCTCCATAACCTGGGAGGGGCCTGACCACGAGAGCCCAGGGGGCTGCTGGGTACCTGCTCAGCTGAGCTCCATACCCTGGGTGGGGCCTGACCACGACAGCCCCGTGGGCTGCTGGGTACTTGTCCAGCTGAGCTCCATATCTTGGCAGGGGCCTGATCAGGAGAGCCCCGTGGGCTGCTGGGTACCTGCTCAGCTGAGCTCCATATCCTGGGAGAGGCCTGACCACCAGAACCCCGTGGGCTGCTGGGTACCAGCTCAGCTGAGTTCCATACCCTGGGAGGGGCCTAACCACGAGAGCCCCTCGTGCTGGGAGTGGGCCGTGTGTATGAGCATCCTCTCTGTGCAGCCAGCACAGAGTTGCTTAGCAACTTCCCTGTGGGCAGTGCTGGGATGGAATGAGGACCAGGAGATTCCACGGACCCCCTGAACCCTGTCCATCCCGAGTGATGAGGTCATTAGGCGGGTGCTGGCCACTGGGCTGCGTGAGGGAGGCCCCATGGGCACCTGACACCAAGGCGGCCTCCCCAGGACAGAGCAGACAGCCTGCCTGGGGCAGGTGGAAGCTCCTGCTGACCCGCAGGGGACATGAGAGGGATGGACCAGGCAGGAGGGGGAGGGAGCCCAGGCAGAGCCTTGGGGCCGAGGGGTCCTTTCTGGGTCTGAGCTGGGAGTGGACGTGCAGGTGGTGAGTGTAATCCAGGAAAGCTGCCCTGGTGACGTGAGGCTGAACGTGCTTCAGTGACAAGCCTTCCGGATGATCCCAGAACAGGATAGTGAGACGGATCCTGTTAGAAGAAGGT
>NW_021148288.1:0-1137 GCF_002837175.3 Physeter macrocephalus
GAGACGGAATCCCACGTCTGAAGAGAAAGAGCGCACACGAGCTAGTCACAGTTTCCTCTGTTTCCATTATGGGGAAATACGAATGTAAAGTTGCATACATCTACGAAATCCTATATTCGCAGATATTTCGTAGACACATATACTCCTATACATAAACAGTTATACATACAGATACGCGTGGGTTGCAGACATACGTGTTTGTACACTAGGGCACAGCTATACACATACAGAGGCATGTGTAGGGAAGTAGACATATGTTTCCATATACATCGAGATAAACACATATAACGCTACATGTTATACATACGTGGAATGTACAAGTAAACTGACACAAGAGCACATACAAACGTCATCATTAGACCAGCAAAGGATATTTCCCAACGAATGCTAGACGAACGAACATTTGTACGTGCTTCACCGTGGACGCAGCGGGCTATAAAACACACAATCAGAGAACTAAATTCACTATCCTCAACAACGGGACCGTACACGCTACTTTTGATGAGCAACCTGCAGCACGCAACAGCTACGCAGAAGAATCTATAATGGTAACTACACCTCCATTTGCCGTCGCGTATGTGCCGCTTCTGATAACATACTACGAAAACGCATCGCTGCTTAGGTAAGTGCACACCTCCACCAGCCAAAAGCTCAGCCCTTCCTTGCTAACGAAGTCCCCGTCGCGGGCCGGATTCGGTCGAAAACAAAGGTTTGAATTACTTACAGAAGCGCATCTCCCACCCACGTTAAATGCAACAAGAGCGGAACTTGACACGGATCTCTCGTTCAACGCAGCACTGTGTGCCGCCCGATCCTTCTGCGGCCGAACAGGAGGCAGCATCCAGTCATACCGTGTGCAATACACTGAGATGATCCCACAGTGTACTCGATAGACTGTGGGCCTACTGCAAGATGTGTTCGTGCACATGGTATTGTGAAATCATACATAGACGTGCACGCATGCAGGAACATCCGCAGCATACACAACATAATTCAAAGATATATATGTGAATACAGTAGCATCAAACTGTAAACGTAGATGTACACGTGTGACAAGAATACTGTCGCATACTCAGCGTAATACAAGCTGGAGACAACCTTACGTGAATATTTCTATGCAAAAAGGCAAGGAGGCCG
>NW_021148288.1:1202-3816 GCF_002837175.3 Physeter macrocephalus
GTAAGCGCCCCTTCCGGTGACAAACGCAACCCAGCTCCTATGGTTATACCATCTGTTGAAAGCACGCGGCAGTTCGCGTCACTGAGCAGACAGCACCCACCCCCTCCGCAGCAGCCTCCGCAGCAAAAATGAACACAACGGAGAACGCTAAGAGTAATCGAAACGTGCCAAACACAGTGAACTGGTACGTCACTTCTGAGCCTCGTGACTCAAACAGAAAAAGTCCTTCATTCCTCGGTGTAGCTTAGTGGCTTAGCTGAAAAACACCATCTACACCCGTACATGGATGATAACCATATCAGACACCCACGTACTTGTCTACCTATACATGCACACGTACGCAAAAACGTGTGCTGGGATATCCAAAGAATCACAACCTCACTTAAAACAACGAGTTTACATGCAGTCAAGGATTACCGAGGCCACAACCCTTGTCAGAAGCCAGGTATGGAAGAGGCTGTGGTATATCGGACTGCGGTGTGTAAAGCTGGTGCGGCGTCTACACATGTCTGTCGCAACACAGCCACACTGGACGTTGGGATAGAGATAAAGAATCGTCTACCCATTGGGTGTAATTTAAATGGATGTACGAGAAGTCTTGTTGAGTCAAACAAGAAGCTTCATAGAATTATGATGGTAACCAGTAGCTGCTTCTGCTGAACGCAGACACACGCCTGCATGTATACATAAAAATATTTACGATGAGTATGCCTGCACCGTTGTGGGTTGCGCCGGAACAGCGTGATATGAAAGGCGGGATGACGTCGCTCACGTAACGCATGGGATACATGAATGACTCTAAAATGTGCAACAACGCCCACATAGACAGGACGGTACGAACACGCAACTGTACCGTTGTAACTATTACGTAGGCAAACTTTCTCGCATGTACACAAGTAGACCTGCCTCCTTAACTAACCCACATACTGCTCGCATACGTCGTCTGCGACACGTCTGAAAAGCCCCTAGCAATAAAAGAAGGAAGACCCGGATGCAATGGTAGCGAGATGTAGGATTAAAGAATGAGCATAGACAAAAAAGGCCGGTCAAGTGCCCTGCAGCCAAAATACTAAGGGGCATACCCGACAACCTCAAAACGCAGATAACTTGCCGTTCGAAAGATCATCTGTGCACGTTCCCTCCAAATTCTTGCAGCGCACAAAACGGGTGTACATTCGTACGCGCAAGCAACAGTGCCAGGTGCGTTTTGCCTTTTTTTCGAATCATGTAGTTTCGGTTCTTCGCGTGGCGGGAACTAACAGCCGCGCACCGCGCGTGCGCTGCCAACGGCGGCGAGCGGTTTAGCGACTTGTCATGGGGGAACACACGTACACCCGTCGTTGGGCGCAACGACGCGTTTCACAGGGACGTACAAAAGGAAATGTTTATTTGCCTGCCGATCATCGGGAAACATGTCAATTCGGGCAGAAGAGAAGGAAGAAATTCACGTTCTGTCGGATTGTTGTTGCGCTGTTGCGCTGTTGCTCTGTTGTTGCTGTGTTAAAGGTGGATTCACCGGTCCCCTGTATCCCAGGCGCAGGGTTGGAACTGCACGCCCCTCCACAGCCAAATCTGTGCGCAAACGAATAGTGAGGACTCTCCTCCACAGAGGGGATGAAACTGATGCTCACACTCCCCGAAAATACAGAGAATCTGTCAAACAAAACAGGAGGTGACGACTTTCTCCTTTATAAAGGGGATGAAGTCGATGTCCACACTTCCTCAAGACACACAGGAAATAAAAGTTGTCAACGATGCTGAAGGAATTCCCTCTGGCTGTTGTATCAGGAAGACATGGGGAGGGCAGGGACTGCGTGAAACATAAAAAAACTGTGGACTGACATTATAGGGCCCGCTGGTAACCCACTTACGCACCTTGCGCTTTGGTGTGAGTTCGAACATGCCGCGTAGGTAGGACTTACCTCTTGCGCTACGCAGCATGTTACCTTAAAACTAACACCACTCTAGCCGATAAGAGGCGGAATGGTACACATCCTAGGAGTGGGCGCAACCGTAAGCATCACCGTGTCGGTGACAGCGCTGTTATTAGTGACTCACCTGCCACACATAACAGTCGTCGTATGCAGTCAGAGGGAAGCGATGCGAGTGGGTATGTGGTGCGCATTTCTCTGACGAAATATGAAAACAAATAGGGAACAAGGAGAAGGAACTGAAGCCACCCTCTGGGGCCCGATGCCGGCGTCAGCCCAGCACTGCAGCTAGAAGCGGGTGAAGCGGTAGGGTCGGTTGAAGGCTCCTTACGACTAGGACCACTGGTTCTAGACACGTCACGAGTGGAGCAGACCAGGTGGCTAGCTCGTGTAGTGAACACGCCAGATACCTACACATTGAGGACAAACATACAACATCAGCTGAGATTATCTGAAATGCTACGTTCACTAACTGGCACCAGGTAAGTCGTAGACACGACAGTGGGCCGCAAGTGAACCGGATATGACAGCAGCGTCGTGTCACTAGCCTGTGCAACGACTGATGTGTCTTTTGTTCAACTTCGCGTGCACAGGCGGAAACAGGCAACAAGGGAAGTGTGCCAGAAGGAGCTAGTGACTACTTGGCGCGGTAGTCTGTACTGAGGGTTCAGGCATGTGGAGAG
>NW_021148288.1:7904-9380 GCF_002837175.3 Physeter macrocephalus
GGGGTAAAACATCCGCACAATTAGGCCTACACACGGAGAGGAAAAATATAGTGTAACTTGTTGAAATCAACCATAACGTGGATGCCGAGAAGATCCACGCCGGTAAAGAAGTGAGGAGGAGACGAATTTGCGGAAGGCCTTTCTGTTGGTGCATACCTAGTGTGAGAAGCGAGAAACAAGACAGCTCGACTTACGGGGGTATACTGCACGTGTAACATGTGCACTATAATGCTCGAATTTCACCGAACGCCGGCCATGGTTGAAAACTAAGAGACCTACGCAAGGGAGCGCCATAGTTTGTCCATAGCAACACGCAGCAGGAGGGTACACAGAAGACCAACGACGGGCAAACGTGTGAGTAATGCAGTACGCATCTACGCCACTGTCCTCAATTACTATACCGTGGGGCGTACGATTATGTACGTGGGTGTGTGTCTATCGTTAGCCACTCCAATTTGAAGTGACTCATCCCGAGATGATCGGATGAGAAAGCAACGAATTTATTGTACGTCAAGCGCAAGAAGCGAGACGCTCTCGCGCATACGACAAATCTTTATCCGTCCTGCAGGTGTACTTTAAGCCTACGACTCCAGTGCACGTGAACGGATGTACACCTACGCATGGTGGCGCTGCAGATCAACTGAAGCATAAAGGGCTCTGCCAGAGACCAACCGTGTTTCCGGGATTGTAGCAGCTGGCGGAGGTGCCCATATAGAGCACAACACCATGCAGCAGCTGCTCTCGTTTCCAGGAGACAACAAAGTGGACGGTAGAGGGTGCCTGATATTCTCTGTGGACACTCAGACTACAACTTTAGCTCTGCTTCTAACGTACAACCCAGGCAGCACTTTTGCACATATGTATACAAAAACGCATCTGCTTCAAGAGGAGCCGCGTAAACGCTTAATGTGTGGGCCAGTATACGTATGCAAACCAAAGCAGGTAAGCATGGTAACAGCTTACACCGTTTTGACCTGAGACCGTGTTGGAGCATGTCCTCGATGAAATAGAAACTGCCTTTCCTTTGTGACGTGATCTACGCTTCCAAACGCAGCTCTAAGATATTACTGCTGCCACAGCGTACTTAATAAACATAACAGAAAAGACCATCCGTACAAGGTCTCACTGTAGTTCTGTACTTCGTGTAACATCTACATATCTGTACATACACGAACCCCAGTGGTCACAAAACCACATGCGCTCCGCGTATGTTCTTGCACGTCTCGATCCGCTTGAGACAGCGTTAGGATGGTCTATGGACAACTGGAAGCACCACTTCACCGAGGGGAGGGAACAGCGCCACGCGAACAAACGAGCAGTCCGCAGCATGTAGGCAAATGACGCCGAGTGCCCACAGGAGAACGATTCTACACATATACATGCATTCATAAAAAAAAACACATGTATGATTATATACGTATCAGCAGGTGTGCGTGCCCACCGCTGGGTAGAGCATTACACATAACGTATACCCAT
>NW_021148290.1:0-510 GCF_002837175.3 Physeter macrocephalus
TACCGCAAATGCCAGTCTCAAGAAAGTCCGAATGACAAGAGCTGCCCGGGGCCACGCGAGATGCAGACGCGCTGTGCAGCAATCAAGTTCACTAGCAGCGCCATCAATAGCAGCTCCTCCCGGAGAAGAAGCCTCACTCAATGCAACGCCCTGTGTGAATCAGGAGCAAGCCCTTCCCCTCTTCAAAATTAAGAGATTTCTGCAGGTCCCTCCTCGCACATGTAGTCACCGTGGAATATGTCCTTTGAAGATGCAAGCCACGCCCAAAGGAGGGACAAGGGTCTAGTAGTGCGTGCGGGAAGGTGCGAAGGGGACAGGCGTAAGGTGCAGAGGGGTATTTGTGAACTTAGGTGGTGTTTAGCGTGATGGTGGCTGACCCGTGTCTACCTGACACATATACATGCATAGATCCGTTACACGCAGAACAGTTTAGACATACTGCTCGAAAGATCGGGGTGTTTAAGAGCGTGCCTCCATCGAAGTATGCGTGTGCCTGGTGTGCGTATAGTT
>NW_021148290.1:1533-3408 GCF_002837175.3 Physeter macrocephalus
ATGAAAAAAATAGCGTGTTTCATTGACAGCGAGGACAGCCTTTGTAGCTTCGAAAGGATGCTTAAGCTACATAGAATAACGTAGGTGTATTGACCAGTTGATTTGTGTATGTGGAAAACCACGCAGCTGACTCTGTATACGTGGTGAAGGGCGGTGTTATTGTTATACGTGCAACACGGTGGAGACTCGCGCTTCATTGATAAACAAACACCATTACTCGCGTTGAACGTACGTGTGTGTTTGTATCTATTTTTGTAGTACGGGTGTCAACGCGAATGTCCGCCTCTGCATAGGTAGCTACCGAAGCTCCTACTGGACGTGCACATTCTCAGCCGCGGCGTCGGCAGAGTATATGCGTGAGAGTATACATATACATATGTATGTACATGTTCGTACATATATATCTTGATGTACGTTAATGTTCACACTTATATACTGTCCCTTAAGGCGCGCCGGAGTTTGGCCGCAGGTGGATCACCAAAATAGGGCACCCAACCTGTGAACAAACTGGTAAGGAACCACAGAACAAACTCACCGAAGCACACGGCCTGCACTATGTGGAACCCGTTGTATCTCGCACGGAGTGTGGTCGCCGCTGGATCACTAAAATAGGCCGCCGACCCTGTGAACTAACTGTTAAGGTGCCACAGAACAAACTCACTGCAGCACACGATCTGCATTATGTGGAACCCGTGGTATCTCGCAACGAATTACAATATGTCTCAGCTGTGCAGTCCTTGCAGTGCGGCGCACGCGCAAAGGCAGAAGTAACTGGAGAAACTTTAAGTGTCGTTGTGTAGTGCCCCTGGAGCAACAGCGCTTGTGTCGCGCGTTTCTAGTTTGAGACAGTGGGAAAGTACCAAGTGTAGCAACCAGGAAGAAATCCAACGTAGATTTGCAAGAACACGGTGCCTCGTACAGACCAGTGTAAGGCGGAGGAGGTCACGTACAGTTTTGTGTGTGCTCGTGCAAGTCGCTGCGTGGAGACCTGGTAAATCATAATTTTTCTACATGAGACGGCTAAGTAGAAGTATAAGAACAGTACCCATGTGTGCGTACAGATACACACATGCACACGTAGCATGTATCTCTTCATATAGCTACCTGACTACGTACATAAATGTATACTATATACGGCTACGTGGCATCCTACTTCAGTTCCTAGTTCCAAGTAATGTCAAATCAAAAAGGGGAACACGACCTCGCATGCATGTCAAGCACGCCTGCAAGTCATTGTGCGCATTCGAACCTGTGTATCTGCGAGAACCCTTCGTACATCTCTACGTCAGTACATTTCATCCCCGCGTGTAAATGAGCCTGGATATTCGACAGCATTCTCGTGTACATGGGTTCCCCTGCAAATGAGACAGACGCCGTACTGCATTCTCACCGGTGCCAACTTCGAGGTTCCTGCGTTCCTTTATATTTAAGGGAGAGGTTCTTAGCGGCCGGAGGCTTTACGGCCACCACATTTCTGAGTCTTCACGCACCTCGAACTATGTGCATAACAGTAGGAGGAAAACGCCATCTACAACCAAGGAAAGTAAGAAAGGGTGGAGTACCCACATGCGGTGGCACTCACATGCTCATGTATGTACAACGGCAACGCACACTGGTAAATATAGATTGACATCCGTGAATGTGCATGCATATGCTAGTTTACATAGTAGCCCTTCTTAGCGAGCGGCATAGTCCATAATCAACGAACAAGGTTTTCGATGACGGCTGCAGCCCCCATTCCCGTGCCCACACACATGGAGACGACGCCGTATCTCAGTTTTCTTCTGCGTAGCTCTGGCAAAAGTGTCGCTATTTGTCGAGCCCCAGTACAGCCAAGTGGATGTCCAAGTGCGATAGCGCCTCCTGAGGTAAGGA
>NW_021148290.1:8907-9372 GCF_002837175.3 Physeter macrocephalus
ATGAAAAAAATAGCGTGTTTCATTGACAGCGAGGACAGCCTTTGTAGCTTCGAAAGGATGCTTAAGCTACATAGAATAACGTAGGTGTATTGACCAGTTGATTTGTGTATGTGGAAAACCACGCAGCTGACTCTGTATACGTGGTGAAGGGCGGTGTTATTGTTATACGTGCAACACGGTGGAGACTCGCGCTTCATTGATAAACAAACACCATTACTCGCGTTGAACGTACGTGTGTGTTTGTATCTATTTTTGTAGTACGGGTGTCAACGCGAATGTCCGCCTCTGCATAGGTAGCTACCGAAGCTCCTACTGGACGTGCACATTCTCAGCCGCGGCGTCGGCAGAGTATATGCGTGAGAGTATACATATACATATGTATGTACATGTTCGTACATATATATCTTGATGTACGTTAATGTTCACACTTATATACTGTCCCTTAAGGCGCGCCGGAGTTTGGCC
>NW_021148291.1:0-913 GCF_002837175.3 Physeter macrocephalus
ATGAGTGACAAAGTGAAACAAGGAGTGATGAGCTCTTTCAGGCCAGGTTGTTTCTTCTCCATCCTGTTCGCTGTTCCCCTGGTTTTCCTTGTTCTCAGGGCAGGGAAACTTCATTTTTATTTTTGCTGCAACAATACTGTGGAGGAGGAGCTGACGTTATACATTCTTCGGCACCAGAAGCTCCGGGGCTACCTGTTCATGATCATCAAGTAGTTAATTTCTTCCACTTGGTGGTGGAGGAAGCACACGTCAGACACTGTTCTCCAGGTACTTCAGAGGAGCTAGAGCAGAGGATGTGGGGGAGGGGTCTGTCCTGGGAAGGGCCCCCAGGGTCCTGCTCGGTTACACCTGGTGCCTGGGCTCAGCAACCTGGGAAGGTGGGGCTGCTCCTGGGTGTGGGGAGCTGCAGGATCCCAGTTCTCTGAGGCCCTGCTAGCCCCCAAGGTGAGATGGGTGTGCAGTGACTGGACGGAGGCGTCTGGCCTGGGAGAGGGGTCCGGACTGGAAATGTCACTGGAATCATCGCGGGGAGGGAGAGGAAAGGCAAAGTGGGGGCAGATGGGTCACAGCAGACTCATGCAGGTGACTGCGGTCCTGTTGGAAGCAACTCAGAGCCAGAAAGGAGTGGCCGTCAGGGGCTCATCTCCATTCTCTTGTTCCTTTGTAAAACCACTGTGTCAGAGTCTGAGACACCGCCAGGAGACATCTGGGCAAAGTGCTGCCATGGCTTCATCAAAGGGCCCAGGGCGAACACAGAACCACTGCAGGCCCCGCCCATGTCCTCACTGAGAATGAGTCCCATCGGGGCTCCTGGGCTCACAGACCTCAGGGCACCTCTGTCCTCAGGACTGGTCTTCCTCCTTCCTCTCACCTGCTGGTCAGAGGCCCAGGAACCCCCAACCTGGCTCCACCC
>NW_021148291.1:2914-3998 GCF_002837175.3 Physeter macrocephalus
CATACCTGACGCTGGAATTTCTCCCCGGGCAGAGGTGAGGAAGGAAAAAAGCAGTGGGGGCCGGGACAGGCGGGGTACGTCAGGCAGGGAAATGGAAAGCTTCCAGAAGAGCGCCCGGGGCCCGGACCACCCTGGCTGGCCTGCAGGCCCCAAGTCGGCCTGCGTGCTGTGGCTGGTGTGGCTCCACGGCCCTTCCTCTAGGCTTTCAGGTCCTTGCACACATTCAGGTGTTTTACCTGGGAAGGGTGGGAACGGTTTAGCAGCAGCTGGCCTGGGGGTCAGCTCACGTTTACTCAGGGACGCTTCGGCACGGTCCCCCCACTTTGCAATGAGGACGATCCTTGCGGTGGGGGCTGCTGGCTGCATGGGAGACGATTCCCCATCTCTCACTAACTTCAGAATTGTTTATAACTGGAGCAAGTGTCCTGATAGGGTTTTCATCTGTGTAACTAGTGGCTTCTTAATTAGCAACGTGAACTGTGATATCAGAGGTCCTGAATCCGGATGGAAATACTTATCCCCAACTTGTCAGGCGTAAAAACCTGGGGAGGCCGTGTGCAGCCGGCACCCTTATGGATGGGCTTTCGACTGACCCCTCAACGTTCTGGTGTCCAGCCACTGCTTTAGGATTTCTGGGGACCAATACTAACTCTAAGGGTTCTGTAACCCAGCCTCTGTTGGCCTTTAATGAGACCCGCACTTCCAGGGTCCTACAGAGCAGGGTCCGTGTGACTGTTCTGTGGCTTCTGTAACAAATGACCACAAGCTGGGTGGTTTAAAACAACAGAAATTCATCCTCCCCCAGTCCTGGAGACCAGACATCTGAGATCAAGGTGTGTGCAGGCTGGCTTTTCCTGAGGCCTCTCTACTTGGTGCTTAGACAGCCATCTTCTCCCCAGGTCCTCACATGGTCTCCCCCTGTGCCTATCTGTGTCCTAGTCTCTTCTTGTAGGATATCAATCCTACTGGATTAGGATCCATCCTATTGACCTCATTTTTACCTTGATCATCTCTTTAAAAACCCATCTCCAAATACAGACACATCCTGGGGTCCTGGGGTTAGGGATTCAGCATGTGAATTTGG
>NW_021148291.1:9059-9365 GCF_002837175.3 Physeter macrocephalus
GAGTCCAGGGCAGGTGGGTGTCAGGTCCCAGGCTCTGCCCCCCCTTTGTTTCTCCTCCCTGCTTCCAGGTGAGGGCTTCAACCAGCAGGGTGGGGTGACCAGGGGGGCATCGTGCTCTCCGTCCTACGGTGCAGGCTGGCCAAGGCCCTCACCACCTCCACCCCTTCCCCTTGGTAACACGAGGCTCTGCGCCCCAGCTGTAAGGGGTGGGAAGGCTGGGAGGTGCAGGGTAGCTGTGCACAGGAAAAAAGGAAATGGGTTCTGATGGGCAGCTGTGCGGCTCTGCTGTGAGGGTCGCCCAGACAC
>NW_021148292.1:0-1713 GCF_002837175.3 Physeter macrocephalus
GATTAGAAACATGAGTGGCTGCACCAAGAGGACCTGCAGCAGCGGCAATCAACAACAGACCCTCCACGGACGACACCGGGGCAGGACAAGGGCCACGAGGAGCAGCACGTGCAGTAGAAGTTGTAGCACGAACGGCCATAGCAGCAGCGCGAAGAGCAGTAAGAGAACCAGCAGCTATAACCCAGGAGCAGCAGAAACAAGTGCAACAGTGCTATGGACAGCAGTACGAACACGCACAGCAGCAGCAGCAGCCGTAGCACGGAGACCAGCTGGAGCAGCTACCGCAAAGCGGGCAGCCATAGCAACGCGGCGTGAAACCACCTGCCACAACGACATCAGTGCTATGTTCAGCAGCGGCACGCTGGACGCAGAGGGTTGTATTTGTGTGCTGCAGAGTGTAGACCATCCTTGAAGTGAGCCAGCACTGTTGAAAACACTGCTACGCATGTGCCGTGTAAAAACTCGCACAAGGGATACACACACACATGTGCAGATACCCATATATATCTGTAGATAACACTATATGATCGACGGGGTGTATCCCTCAGATACCCAATAAATCCAGGGAATTAAGGCAATTACGTCTGACACAACAGTTGGATTGTCGACGATAGCTAGGGTGTAAAAGGTATCTCAGACTTGAGTCACATGTTCTTCCTAGTACTGCTTCCACGCACGGGGGCTACGTAGTAGCGTGGGTGTTCACCAAGAAGGCGAGGAACACAGGATCGAGAGGAAGAGGAGGTGGGAGATTCGAAATGGATGAACAAAGCATGAAGAGTGAGCAAGCAAAAGCGCACAAGAAGGAACAGTAGCACTAGACGAAAAAGGCAGTCTAAGCAGCTGTTTATAATTTGGTGAAGCGGCACACCCCGCTGAACAAAAGCGACAGAACTTACGAAATTGATAGCGCGTGCCCGGCGGTCTGATTTTGAAGGCCCCCATTATAACAGCAGAAGCATCACCAGCTAATGAACAAGGGAAAGCAGGCAATTTTCCAGAACAGCTACAGGGCGGAGCAGGCCAATCGAAGAACAGAACAGTAGAAAAGCCCACAACGGCGCGACAGCAGCACGAACAACACGGCGAAAGGGAAAAACGGAAGTGTGCCAAGCCAACAGCAGCAAACGGCTGCACATGAAAAAACCATTCAGTTCGACCGTAGTACGACGAACACGAGAACGGATTGAACACCAGCAGCAGCACTCAGGCGAATTAGGTCAAGGGAACTGCCGCAGGAATGGTAGGTTGAAGATGCAGGCCTGAGCAGCTGCTGCAGCCGCGAGGGGAACCTGGGCAACAGCACTACGATGAGAAGGAAGCATGCCTATGAGGTGGGCAGGGACAGAAGCGGAAGCAGGCCAGTCGTGCAGAGGCACGTGCTGCTGTTGGACAGCCAGCTTCAGACGGGAAGTGATGTACACACCCCCTGCCGCAGCGGCAGCAGCTGCAGACAGAATGAGCTACCGCCAGCTCGTGAGCTGCTTCAACGCAGAGAGAGAATCAGCGGCAAAACCAGGTATGCCGTAATTCGCTCCAGCATCGCATGTGGCCAGAGACTGGGTTCCGGAGCAGTGGTACGCTCGCCAAAATGGGGTCCACCACATACGTACAGTAACGGCAGCGAGGGAGAGTGAACGCAGCGCTCAGCTCCCGCAGCACCACAGCATGTGGCCGTGATGTGAGTGCCAGCAGGTCAGCAGCGCCGGCAAG
>NW_021148292.1:4136-8426 GCF_002837175.3 Physeter macrocephalus
CTTTCCAGAGGGAGCAGGAAACTTCTCCGACACTGCGAAGTGGATTCGCGAAAGGAGGAGACGGTAAGTAAAATGCCGTGTTTGCCTCCGGTGGCGTCGATACCAGCATCGCTGGCGTGCTGTCATTTTTCGGAAGACACATTCAGTCGTGCGCCCGGCGGCTGTGGCAACTACAGGCAACGTTTTCACATGCACCAAAGTAGTCCTGTTTCATCTTTTCTGCATTCGCGGAGGAGTGCACGATTCGTCCTTTTCGTTGGGAAGGCGACCGTGGGGCGGTGGCCTCGGGATGCATGTATGCGGTATTGAAATGCGTTTGCGTAGGTAGTGGTTCTGCTGTCCTCTCTTACAAGTGCAACGAAGGCGGGCGGTAAGTAGAGGCTGCAAAAGTGAAATTGACAAGGTGCGTCGTTGTCCACGGTGGCATCGCAAGGGAAGCAGGTATAATGAGTGGGGGCGCGGGCACGACCAGTGGGTCGAGTATGCAGGAGTGGCACAGCGGGCTGAACGAAGGGGGTGAATAGAATGACGGAAGTGTTAGTAGAGAAGAGGAAGAGCTGACAAGAGGATCTGCGGAGCGAATTGTGATTAGCTGCCGAGTCCGCAAAGTGGGAGACCTAGTGGCGCGCTTCAATGAAGAACCAAGTAACCACAATAGAAAGTGTATATGAGTGAAAGTGAGCACACGAACCAGTTACGGCATCAGTAAAGGCTCCGTAGGTAGGGGCAATGAAGTTTAGTTTCAGAGCCGGGGGTAGAAGATGCTTTGGAGAGGAGAAGGAAAGTGCACTGTGGAGCGCCATACTTTGAAAGGACGTGGGGAGCGATGGGCAGATACAATCGGAGTAGTGCGTTGAGGAGAAACTGTGAACGAGGAAAGCACGGGGTTATAGTAGAGGCGGAGAATCCATAGGGAGTACAGAGCAGAAGACTTGTCTGTTCAGTGAGCGAGAGGGCGAAATCAGCGAGCGCAAACTTTTGTCACCTGTTTGGCTGTCGGTATATGGAGGAGGCCGACAGCGCCGCCGAGCAGGGAATGTCTGCCTTGGGGTAGGACTGCAGGCAGTCGTAAGAGCAGAAGTGGTACTACGACTAGTGTAGTAATAGTAGGAGTAGTAGCAGCGAGACATACAGTTGTGAGACTCACGCCGGATGAGTATTATGCGAGTAGCAGTAGTGATAGAGATGCCCTTTCATGCATGTGGCCCTTGTATACGTTTACGGTACTCACATCCTTCTGCATTCTCGTGACCACGTGGTTGTACGGCATCAAAGGTAGAGTGATTTATGTGCGTCGTTATCGCTTGTATACGCCGGTAGACACGTTTCGTGTGATGAGTTTAAGAAGAGTGAGCAATGACTGTGACAATTTACCGAAAGGAGATTGTCGGTCCCTTGGGACACTTCCCTTCCGTAGCGTTTCGCCTGTGGGAGTGGTGGCGGTTCCTCGTCCACCACTACCTCTTGCTTGGAAGAGCCTCTTTTCGTGGGCAGTGCCGACTACTGTAAATGGTGACATACGTCAAGCAGTACAGAAGATAGCAGCTCCAAATTGATAATCGTATTGACGCCCGACGATGTACCTCGTTCACCGAGTTGTGGGTCTGGATACCGTCTGTTGCTTCCTGAGGCTCCATAGGGGCTGCTGGTGCATGCGTCTCAACGCTGCGTCAATCGAGTCGATGTCGGTTTCTACTCTTTACATGCCGGGTTTTGGTCTGTTTTGATACTTTGTCTCTCTGGAAGAACGTGTTTCGCCAGGTGGCGCAGTCGTAAGTGTACTGTTTCTGGAGCAGATTGCAACTCTCTACCACAGTCTATATTCGGCTGCACTTTCTTGACAAGAGGACCGCTGTATAGATGTCTGGGAAAGGCCAAGTGGTATGCGTCGTGTCTCTCCTCCCGTCATGTAGGCAGTGAGTGCGTTCAGTGTATTCAGTAACGTCGAGGCGCTCTGCAGAGTAATTGTGTAGCTTGTGTGAATCTGACTGGTGTTATGCATGGGCGTACGTGTGTCCATGAGCTGGCGATACCTTTACGTATCTGCTAGCGGCGTCTGATCATCCAACAGTGACGTGGAACGCGCTGTTTTTTGTTGTGTGCGCAGAACAAATTCTGTGGCAGACGGCAAGATGACGACGCGGCTGAGGAAGACCAGAAAGAGAAGAGGCCACGTCAGCGCTGGCTACGGTCGAGTGGGAAAGCATCGCAAGCATCCAGGTGGCCGTGGTAAAGCTGGTGGCTTGCAGCACCACCGCAGTAACTTTGACAAATACCATCCCGGCTACTTTGGGAAGGTAGGAATGATGCGTGTTGTCACTGACTAGGGCAACGAGGTGTTAGCACATAATGTGTAGGAGGCGATGAGGAGAGGAACTGTGCGTTGAGTAGCATTGAAACAGAGGAAGCTTTGGAGGTTGGCGGTTGCACGAGGTGCAGAGTATACATTTGTGTGATAATGTGTGTATGTGACACGTGTGCACACACGCATCAGCACACGTGCGTCCGCGTGTGGGCGTTTATGTAGGTAGGCAGGCGTGCACGCGTATGCGTTAACTGTACTATATATTATATCCGTACTTGCGTAATATATGTGTAAATACACGGGCGTATTTTACGTGTATTCAAACGGGACTGGATTATCTAGGTGCGCATGAGTAAACTATGTATATAAGTCTGTGTAGGTAATTGTTTTTCGT
The DNA here is from genome assembly GCF_002837175.3 of Physeter macrocephalus. NCBI lineage: Eukaryota > Metazoa > Chordata > Mammalia > Artiodactyla > Physeteridae > Physeter > Physeter macrocephalus. Next base: position 6,836 of record NW_021148292.1, read on the forward strand.
GTGTGTGCATGCAGGTACTACTGAGGTGTTGATACTTAATATAGTGCTACTGAACTATATTAGTCACTATTAGCGCCCGCCAGGAAGATGAAGGGCAAGATCCACATGTTGCACGCAGGATATAATGCAGAAGCAATGATTGACGTGAGGGACACTTCAGGGGGGGCGACGACGTATTGGATTTACGGCGCAATGGCTCGAACTGCTTGTTTTTCGTGTATGGGGTAGCCGCGTGAGTGTTGAGGGCCTGCAGATACTTGCTTGTCCAGGAGCACTTGTGTAGCACCGGACTCATACCACACTCGTGTATGTACGAATGTAGAATATACCATCGACGCGGATTTTCCTCCAGCAAATGCACCTACACTGCATTAACCCTCCATTGTGTGTGGAATATCCAGTGGTACTTTCTGCAAGAGGCTTGTCCTGGGAAGTTCATTCGCAGTGAAGAGCCCTGTTTGTAAACGACCGAAAAGCAGTTAACGCAGTTGTGGTACGTAGTGGTCCGAATTTTGTGCGAGGAGGCTCCCGGAGACTCCCGCTCAACAGTTCGAAACTTCTCTGCAGAAACGCGTGACGCACGCGTAGGCGCAAAAACTTATTCAGTTCAACACTGGTTGGAGTGGCGTTTCTCCAAATTTTGGAGAAAAAGATGAATGGCCTGTTTGATTTCCTGCTTTCATGGTTGGAAAACCACATGATCCATGAGACGAGTCCCATCTCCGACCTTGTCACGGTTGACCTTTTTCCACCCGACATTTTGTCTACAGTTGCAGTCCTTCTTAGTGGACGCGTTTACGAGATACTGTGGGCACAGATGCACACGCACTCGCCGTACGAGCACAACCGGTACTAGTAATAACGGTAGCATACGAGACAATTTAGTTAATTTTTTTCCTCCATCCGTACAGGGCTTCGACAACCTGTAACTACGCTGGTGCACGTGTAGTGACGAGTGCAACCACGCAGGTGGACGCGTACCAGTCAGCCATTCGCAAGAAGAGTAAACGTTGAATATCGCCACGATAAGTGACCGCGGCGCTCTCGAGGGTCCACTAGTTCATGTACGTACGCGGGTAACGAAGTGCCCCACTTCATTGTCGCCTGTATCACTGAAAGACCCTGGGTGTCGTACTATCAGTCCACTCATAGGAAAAGTGTCTGATCGTGTAAGAAAAACCACAACTCTAAACGTCCACTTCAGTTCAGAGGTGCACGCACATGTGCCGAAGTACAACTATGCTCACGCAAGCCACACTTAAATTGTCTCAGTTCAGATGTACATGCACGTATACAGATTTACAACTATGCTGACGCAAGCCACACTTGAATTATCACGGGCGATAATTGATCTGGAGCGATGTTTCTACGATGAACCGATAACACGCGAGCATCCCTGCAGATTACAGATGCAAACCCACGACTTCGACGTGATACGATACTGCCACAGAGGCGAGCTTAAAGCTCAGTTACAGAACAAATAGACGGTAGAAGAACTACCCACACAATATATGGATAAACTACAGAAGAGAATTACATTCAACCAGTATTAGTGAAAGTCTCTTCGGATCCCTCCCCATCAAGACGAGAA
>NW_021148292.1:9066-9357 GCF_002837175.3 Physeter macrocephalus
ACCTTACAAAGATGAACTCACGTTTCTCGCAATATTTTCCTGCGCCTCAGCAGAGAGCGGCTGGCTACCTCCCACAACCGTCTCAGATTTTGACAGGACGGCGGGAAAGTAGAAGCCGTGTAGACAGAGTGTTACGTTCATTTACATTGGTATGCATTAGAATTCGTGTACGTCTGCTTGTAGGCTTCTTTCAATGCGTCCAATGCATTGTCTGTCCACGTGTGTCTATGTATGTATGCTAGCGTAGTTGTGGAAGTTGATGTACGCGTGTATGTGCGTGTCACAATCAAA
>NW_021148293.1:0-193 GCF_002837175.3 Physeter macrocephalus
ATGACAGTAATCTATTTGGAAAGGAAAACTGAAGAACTTTTGTGTTCATGTGTCGCGATTGCGGCTGTAGCTGGCCGTTTAACAGTCCATTTGCACGCAAACAACCTTGACTTCAATTTGTTGTGTGCAACACTTTGTGGCTAGGGCCTTCCCGTTTCTCTTTTCCTGCAGCTTTTCCATTCGTACTTGCCTA
>NW_021148293.1:265-2676 GCF_002837175.3 Physeter macrocephalus
GAAGAGATGGTCGCTAGCTTGATGGGAAGCGACGTGCAGGCGCGGAAGAGACTCATTGCAGCCGGAGACGCCAACAGCTTCATGAACAACCTCGACTTCTAGTTACTTGGTCTTTGAGCTTTCCATCCCCTGCCGTATGTATTACACAACATCACGCAGCTATACTTACATATGTATATATACGCTTTTGCGTGTGTTTATACACGTTCATGCGTTAGTGAGCGTTATATGGAAGTCAAATCTACGAACGGGCGAAAGCAGCTGCTCCACAATAAGGCGCACTTACAGAGAGGATAACATGTTCGGCTGTTGCGTGGCACTCAGTGGTGGCAGCTGATGCAGGCAGGCCTCGCTACAGGAATGCTATCGCAGGAGCTCCTGCTGTGCGCGGGTGCGTCACTGTTCCCGTTATCTCTCTCACACTAGGGTTTCTTTGCTTCTGTTACGGAATGGGAGTACTCACCAACAGCCATGTTGTTTCCTGCAAGTGTGAGCGCCTCTGTGCACACGTGCATGTATATGCATGTACATGTACATATGTGTGTGTACGCGCATATTCATTTGTTGTACAGCACCCCGACAACTATACTGCTTTCAGTGTAGACGTATACTTATCCATATATTGTGGCGTACACATATGAGAGTGCAGTCAATCGTTGTAAAATCAGAAGGCATCCACCTTAGGCAACGCGCACAAGTGCCACCCAGCGAGACCGTCTCATGGCTCTCGTTCTTGCCGAAGAGCTGCATGTATCCGTCATCCCACGTACATACATTCATATATTTATGAATGTATGCACGCGAGAGGGTATGCAGCTGCTAGACAACCATTCAATTTTGTGCACTGGTTAGTGCGTGCGGATAAGGAGACAGGGCGTTCCTTAAGGCGGTTTACGGTGTACGCGTAAGGCCGCATTTGGTAGGAGAGTTGAACGCGCACAACCACTTTGGAAGGCGACTTCGAGGACTTTGTTTATAACGCTTTCTCCACACCGTATAAATCGTTCATGTAGGGATACATTAGCAAACTACGGTTCATAACATTCCTGTGACCCATTGAAGAGGAGGGATCCACGGCCAGTCCCCTGGTTCTCCAACCCCGGTGAATACATTCCATACTATCGCAGGAAGATCTACTTGTCTCCACACATACCATATATACGTAGGTGCTTAACAGGCACGTGTAGGTCCAGTAGAAATAGGTCTCGGTGTACTGCAGAGGCATCACGGTATGCACATTTGTACGTGTCAGACGTCTATTAATAATTACTTAGGGTGTATATAAACACACATATACGCATATATATATATATATATATGTATATATATATGCATCCACGCGCATAGGGTCGTGGGAGTCTACGTAGGGTGTACACATATACATATATGCGCATGCTGAGAGAGAGAGACACGGGCGTGTCCATATAGGAGGTATATGTACATATACACGGGTACGTTCTTGAAAAATAGAAGCTCATACGAAAAAAGGTGCGAGCTTCAAGGTGGAAGATAGGATGACTGCAGCTGTGGGAGACCCGCCCCTGCCGCGCCTGCTACAGGCCCGCGCGTAACAACCGCAGCAGGTTTGAGTAACACCCCAGCTCCTACTGAGGAAGGGCAAGATAAACTGAAACTGGGGAGGCACGAGAACAGAGAACAACAAATGACTTACAGAGGAAAGACAAAGTAGACCACCGGCGGAGATCACTTCTACGAAGGGCCAAGACAAGGCAACACAGAGTGGAAACAGCGGAAACGGGGGGGATCTGTGAGGATGTACAAAACTGCGCGCCATGTCCACTAAGAATGGAACAGCTCATTTAGGGTGACAGCAAAGAAACTCCACTGAGGCGCGACTCATGCTGGGAAGCTGCCTAAAAAGTACCTCCCCGGGGTATTGAGAAAGACGGATTTGATATCCGTACAGCGTCGGCCCATTCAACCAGCCGCCTACCCACGAAATCTGTAGTTACTGATATTTATATAGGTACGCCAGTATGCAGCCGTGCACATCTGTATCTCTGTATGCGTACACGCGCACGCCCTTGCACGTGAAGATACATTCATTATCGTACGCGTATTTCGAATTTGTCCCATTTGTAGACGTATTTTTACGTATATATGTGTGTACATCTACACGTGTATATACAATGCACACGTATAAGTAACGTTCAGTGTGAAGGTGACTGAATGGACACACCCGTCTACGTACACGCAAAATAAAATAGCTGTGTACGCCCGAAACTGCATTCTAATTAGAAAGATGTGAAGCCCCATGGCAGTCAACAGAACCTGCGTCTGCTGCAAGTATTTTTAATTTCGAAACCTTTCCTTCACCCACCCCGTTGCCCTCCGGTGGCGGTTCCGGGACACGAGCCCTCTTGAACCGTGCGGCATTTTCAAAAATATTT
>NW_021148293.1:6676-9350 GCF_002837175.3 Physeter macrocephalus
GGTACGTAGAAACTTACGTACGCTTGTAGCTTCAGATTTGTCTGACATGCGTCTGTCTACGCATACCGGGCCTTGAGAATCGTTCGTATTGCTTAAACTTGCCTGCGGGTAAATTCCCGTGAATCAATGTGTATAAACGTATGCGTATATTAGCATAGGTGCAGACGTAACTGCTGACACTCATATAAGTGTGTGAGTGAGTATCACTGGACATACTACATTTGTGGCTCTGCGCATGTGCGTGTACGTTTCCCTACCATATACCTATTCTCTAGGCGCGCTACGTGTATGCGTAAAACGCGCACATCCGGGAATATATACAGCATATACGATAACATGTGGGAAAGGATGTAAAGGTTCTCCGGAAGCACTCCTTTTTGGTGAGCGCGGGCAGAAAATGCCATTCAATGAGAGAAAAAACTTCAACTAGATAAGGTGACAGTTGGCTCTAATGGAGCGAGGCAACGCTTTCACTTTTGTCATAAAGTCAAGTGATACCCTCATTAAAAGCCCACATTTATGGGAATGTCTCTAGCGCCAAGTGAAGTATTTTTTTTCTGCAGGGCGCCTCTGTGCAGAAGCTACTTGTCTAGCTGCAAAGCATATCACGGGACTCGACAGAGACAACCAGATACCCATAAAGTCAAACTGGTTTTGCAACAGATGAAGTAATACGTCAAAGAAGGTCGGAAATGAGCACGCACTGATTAGAGAGGAAAACGGTCCACCTTCTGTAGGCGCCCTCCTTGCGGTATCCCCAAGACGCAAGGATTCGGAGAAGAAAAGCGTGATTTTTAAAGCGGCTTGTTGGCAGACTCCTAAATTCTGCAACAGCGGATATCCGGGACTCGACCTACCTCGATTTGGCTTTCCTCAGTTTTTGTGGCACATTACCGAAAGATTAACATAGTAGAGAACAAAGCACAGGGTTAGATGAAAAACACCGATGTGTATATGCTATACGTGAATGTGTTTTTACGCACACACTTGGATGGAGGTGTAAACATAGAGACGTTCGGGCACGGATATAGACATAACATGAAGCGCAGGCAAAAGATCAACATACAACACGTTTCTTTGCTGCAACCCAGGTAGAAGTGTGAAGGTTTGCGGCAGCAGAGCAAGACATGCAAGCACGTTAGTGAATTCTGCGGTTTTCCTGCTCAGGCCCCTTTGTTTTCATAGAGCCTCACAACGGCAGTAGGCTACTGTCACGCAGGAGACAGAGCAGTGTCAGGCAGAGACCGCACGCTACCGGCGACACGTTGGAAGTTGTGAAGAAGTTCTTCACGGGTTCCGTGACACCGTGACAATATATATATGTATATCTGTATGCTTCTACATGGAAATATAGTTCTTCCACCGTAGATGCTTCGTCTGTGTTTATGTCTCCCTCTTCATGGACCTAGTTTGGATAGACTTTTTCGCATCTCTGTCTTGCGTGTCGAATGCATAGTATTATTCTTACGTATCCTAACCTAGATGCTCTTTTGTCTGCTTTTTCTCTGCATACTACTTTGACGTGGCATGCTCTTCCTTCTTTCTCTCTCTCTCTTCCTATCTCATACATACATACATACATACATTCGTACGAGCTCAAAGCTCAAAATGATTCGGGCATCCCTTCTTGCCTATGCCACTGTGTTAATTTCTTGCGGCGACACTGCCGAGCGACCACAGTGTATGTGTGACTGGCATCCACGCACGACTCCCTCTCTTCCTCGCATTTACCCGCTAGTTCTTGTAGGTGCCCAACAATCAGGCGTATGCTCCGTCTGATTATACCGTATACGTGCGCTACACGTAGGTCTATCTGATCTGCAAAGCAGCGGCTTCTGGACAAACTATTCTTATTAGACAGGTTGTTTTGTACGAGTTTTTGGCGTCAGCACCTTTCCAGGGCTTCGTGACACCCGAGACAAAATCGTGCTCCGCCAGGCCGCGAGTGTGTCTATCAAGTATCTAATGTGTTTCAGTGTGAGGGAAGCAAGCACGGGACACAGAGGAAAAATCATTAACACAGATTTTTTTGAAAAAAAGTTGTCCTAGATGGATTTCGAGGTCCAGAGGATACAGTCACTAGTGAATTTATATATATATATATATATATATATATATATAGCCACGGGCCTTGTTGTCTATGCTCTTAAGTCTTTATTCATGCACATATATGAATAGGTACGTATACGTGTGAATCCACACGTTCTGCGAATGCGTACTGGCTACTACCATAAGTGGTCAAGACAGCTGATCATGTATTGTTTTGTTCGACTTTACGGCGCTTGTACATTCGTACGTTTTCTCTTTGCTTGTGCGCATTTGTAAACGATGTAGAAGGTCTATCTGCGGAGGATACCAGTATTCGCTGAATGAACACAAGGTAAGTAGCTAGTTTTTTTTTTTCTGCTGAAGGTTGATCTGCTTATCCGCCCCCTCGAGGAATTCTACTCGTGACCCTGCTTCAGCCGGGGAATATGGGGAGCAATCTAGCAGAAAACAATTTCCCTTTACACGTTTTCAGCGTTGCTCCGGAGAACAATATTTCGCAGTGCTTCAACTCATATTTCTTGTAACAAAAACGCATGTCCACTCCTGCCTATGAGAGCCACTTGCAGAAAGGGGCTTTACCAATGAGGTAATCGTATTCAAAGGAGCTCCGCGCATTTATCTATGC
>NW_021148298.1:0-1239 GCF_002837175.3 Physeter macrocephalus
TTGATTTCTCGCTCTCTCCGCATATATATAATGTAATGTAATATATAATTTTAGGAACAAAGCATTGAAAGAATGCAAGGTTGGGCATCTGATTTGCAGATGACACAATCCACCTTCCAGACCTGCTCTAAGGATTTAAAATAGCTTCCCAATGTTAATGGTTCAACATAGGTAACACGTAATGTAAATGGTAGCTGCTATGATGCATTTATTGACCTGTATTTAAATATCTTCATAGACATTATGATAATGTCTGAATAATGTTATGTCAGGAACATGGGCAATATAGTTTAAACATTTCCTTGCTATTTAGAGTCTAGATTTAGGGCTCTTCACAATTTTTCCATCTTAAAAGTAAACTATTTGAATACCTTTTCTATGTAAAAACACGTCGCCATATCATTTTTCCCCCTGTTAGTAGTAGAATTCTAAGGGTGGAATTACAAGAGGTTGATTAACACATCTTTAAAAACTGCTTTCTAGAAATTTACGAATTTATGTATGTGGCTGTTCACCACTTTTGATTTAATTGTGCCATGTTTTGAAAGCTTTCCGAAAGGTTGAAAGGATTGTATTATTTTTCACTTTTGAGATCAAAGTTTTATGTTGGTATTTTTATTTAATCAAAGGAAATTTCTGTGCACATCATTCGTGTGTGTGTTTTAGATCTGTTTTATTCTTTGTGTTTAAATCAATTTGTATTAATGTTTTAATTGAAAAAATATTAACTTATACAAATATTAACCTCTTGAAGTTTCCCATTTTATGTAATTTTTCTTCTATCCTTTATATGTTTGAGATTTTCCCATCTAGGAAACTTATATATATATATATATTTTTTTTTAATAAAACCCTGTTTAAATTTATATCAAATTTATTTTTATGTATGGTTTTGAGTGAAGATGTAAATACGTTTTAAAGAAAACTAACTACCCAGGGTTTCATCACCACTTATTGTATGGTCCATAATGGCTTCTATTGATTGTAATACCTTTATCATATAGGCTCTCAACCTAGAATCTACATTTAGGGTAACGCTAGTGTCAGCTACCAATTGGCACTTGTCATTTACCTCGACGAGGATTAAATCATGTGCTGGTGCAGCTGCTGTAGCCGCTGACCTTCAACAGCCCATGAAAGGAGTTCAGGGTGGAGAGCAGAAATGCGGCACTCCGTGCTCTGGGGAAACTGGCAGGACAGCTCTTCAGAGAGTTAGATAATTTCAGGAGAAGATTTTAT
>NW_021148298.1:2215-2668 GCF_002837175.3 Physeter macrocephalus
CGTGCCTCTCACTGTTGTGGCCTCTCCCGTTGCGGAGCACAGGCTCCGGACGCGCAGGCTCAGCGGCCATGGCTCACGGGCCCAGCCGTTCCGAGGCATGTGGGATCTTCCCGGACCGGGACAAGAACCCGTGTCCCCTGCATCGGCAGGCGGACTCTCAACCACTGTGCCACCAGGGAAGCCCTTTAGTTGCTTTTTAATTGATGAGATTTATACATATGTTTTCTGTATCTTAAAAGTAGAAAGTCAGTTGTTTTGTGCATTTTTTATGATTCTTGCCCTTTGAACTGTTATATTTTTAACGATTTTCAGTGGCTTTTCATTAATTATTGAGAAATCTCATAATTTCTGAAAATGTCCTTTAGCATTCAACAATTCATATATTATTAATTAGTATTTTAATAAGATAGGATTTTTAAAATCGGGGTATAGCTGCTTTACAATGTTGTGTTA
>NW_021148298.1:4364-5803 GCF_002837175.3 Physeter macrocephalus
CATGAGAATGAATGACACTGCTAAGAAGAGGAACAGATTATAGAGAAGTCACAAGGGTAGAAGAGGTTGGAAAATGTTTTCAAACACAGATCGAGGAGAAATCTGGTAGAGGAGAAGTTGAATTTATAATAAAATAAAGAGAAATGACCATTTCTAGGTCCCTCAGAAAAACTCAGTACCTGCTATCTTACTGGTAACATCTTATCAAATGCTATTTCAGTTAGAAATACTTTAGGCTACAAATCCTTTAGAAACTATCCTATACATATTTTAGCAGTATTATAACATAGGCCAAAGTTATGCTTTGCAGCATTGTTTGTAATGTCAAAAGATGATTGAATATTAGTGTTTATTCTAATGTGTACTGGCAACATGCATTCTAGTACACCATCCACTCAGTGCACTGCTTTGTAGGAAACAACGTCCTAATAGAATTTTTTCCCCAGATATTGTCAAATGAATATAAGGAAGATATGATGAAACATTATAAAACTATTTATGCATTAAAATGTGGAGTGAAGGAAAAATATATATTTACATTTGCTTGTATACCCATAAAAAGACACTCTGGAATGATACCTGGGAAATCAACCACAGTGGCTGACTTTGAAGACAGGGGGTCCTTGGCAAGGGCGGGGGACAGAATACAATAGAAAATATTTAATATTTTTAGGTTCTTGTACTTGTACATATATTATCAACTTCTCAGAAACGTGGACATTAATTTTTTTTAAACCCCTAAAGATTAAAAGTTATAGCACGATTTTACCAACGGAATGAAAGTCAAATTTCTTTTACCAGCAAGATTATCCAGCTTCTCTAAAATGTCTACTCATGAGAATTTTCTGGTGGCTTTTGCTTATTTTCTTTCACTTTGGAAGCAGTTTTCTGACTCATAATCCTTTGTGTTCTTCCTTTCAAAGAACATCTACCGCTGCTAATTTTATGAGTTGAGCTTGATCTAATTTTCTTACCTTTTTTCCCATTTTTCCCTATGAAAAGGCTCTGTACATTCATTATCAGATGAGACAATACTTAGATAATTCATATGGCTAGGAGGACAATTATTTGCCTTAATACTTGAATTCATTCCCTGCATCTGACATATTAATAATGCCAGTAAGATATTGTATAAAACCATTGACTCTATTATAATAAGAAATATTAGTCAGGAGACCATATCTTAAGACTGATTGTAAAGCTAGCAGCCATGTTGACAGTGAGGAGATGTGACTCGTGAGGGGATATTTCATGTGGGAGAGAGGAGAGCTCTCTTCAGAGGTTTAAAGTGTGTTTAAAAGCATGCAGAGCTAGGCCCAGTGGATGGAACTTTTGGGAGTCACTACCCAGTGATACATAGGACAGAGTCCTGAGCATCTCTAGTGCTGCACAATGTGATGGTCTGGAGTGGTGGCTGTGGACCCCTCTGTAGATCAGCA
>NW_021148298.1:6309-7360 GCF_002837175.3 Physeter macrocephalus
TACCTACTTCAGAGATGACTCTTGGGAGTGAATTGGTGGTGGGACCTCACAGACCACTGGGATTTTGAACTCTTGGCAGTTAGATCTGCGTTTATAGACGTGTTAACAACCAATGAATCAATCAGCATACAGTCCTAGGTCACTGGGGTGACAGCGGGAGAAGACGATCTATGGATGACAGAAGAGATCGGCCTTCTGACAAGAAGTTGCAAAGAGAAAGTGCCTGCAGATACAGAGGTGCCATCAGCAGGGAGCAGGAAGGCTTCACCCCCATCTGTTATGAACAAAACCGTCAGAAGTCAGTCATTCCCTGGGCTAATTTGTGCTTCCTCTTTCTCCACTCCCTTGTGCTTCGAGACTGGTCTGCTGAGTTGATGTTCTCCTCTGTGCTATTTCGAAATCTCCTTCTGAGCCAGCAGGATGTAGGAAGCAGAGGTGCCGTGCGGCGGATCTGCTTCGTATAACACGTCTGACCGCCATGCATTTGAGACAGTACGTGTGCTGAGTGTCCACCTGCTTTCCCATGGGTTTGGCTGACGTGGGACCAGAGATCTGAATGGGGAGGGTGGTAGGGGTGCCTTTGTGTTCTTTCACTCCCGGGTCAGATCTTAATCTGCGGGGCTTAGGGAACCCAGGAAGCCTGTGGCCTCCCTGAAGTCAGGTATAAAATGTGTTTGTGCACAGGTTTTTATTCAAATAAAATTAAAGGCCCTGGATTTACCCCATCAGAATATTTTGTCACTCTTCCTAGGCTGTAGGGATCCTTGGACACTGGAGCAGAACATAGCTTCAGTGATTTCAACACATTTCCATTGTGAACAGTACCTAGTAAAGTAAGCTTTCAGAATCAAGAGCGCCTGGTGGCTGAAAAGGTTTAAAAACATTCTATGAAGTCTCTAGAATCAGGAGTGTTTGCTCTGCAGTCTACTGGAATAGTTTAAGGTCTAATACTTTGTTTTCCACTTGTGAGCAGCTAGGTCAAGGGTTTTTTTCCCCCCGGACAAGAAAACCTAACTATATATAGTCTATGTGTCTGGCCAGGGTCAAAGGA
>NW_021148298.1:8241-9314 GCF_002837175.3 Physeter macrocephalus
GCTCAAGGAATATTCTAGTGACTACTGTGCAGTGAGGGTTTCATTATTTGGGCTTTGAGTGTGTTCTCTCTTTAATCCTTAAATAAAGACCCATTCTCTTCCACGTAACTTACTATTTGACTTGACTCTAGGCTGTATGACAAGACATTTCTATGTAATCACATGTAAAGTTGTGCGTGTGTGCGCGTGTTTTTAAATACAGTGTACACTCTTGTTCAAGTTCATCCTGAGTTTCAAGTGCACACACACACAGACAAAACTGGATAATTCAGAGTAAAAACACAATTTCTCGTTCACCCGTATCAAGCTATACATGGTTCATTTGTATATATTCCTCCAACATAAACAAAAAAATCAAATATATTTTTATTTACTCACAGATAATACAGCTTAATTTTTACTTGTCTTAAATACTCTGTGTTGCCTTGCAGCTTGCTTTTGTCAGGTAACAGCATGACTTTGAGGTGTCACCATTTCCTGTTTTGGGGTTTTCCACTGCTATTTGAGAACACTGCAGAAAGCTTTCCAAAGAGCCACATAGTACTGCTATAAGCATATCCATGTTCATGTTTCATTTCTATCTCTCACCTTCATGCTAATAACAATATGCATAATTAAACGTTTCTAAGTTTTCAGAAATAATGTTCTTTAAAGTGAATATAAAGTCCATTCACCAAGCAGTTTCTGTGGTGTCTTGTCTTATTCTAGTCTCGTCTTGAATTCCTTAAAACTTTGAGACAAAAACTTTATGGTAAATTTTAGGTTAAACTGTAGGCTGTCTCTAGCGCAGCTAATTCCATTATTGAAATGGGTGGTAATAACCCGTTTTCAGATTACTCTTACTAAAAATATCTAGCACATTGATGACAAAAACAAAGTTATTACAAGTCATTTCATATCATGAGGCTTTGGAAGTCCGCAGGAGCCGGGATCTGCTTGTCCGTGTGTAGGGGCTGAAGCGTCTCCTCGTCTCTCTTCTCCACCATGAAGAGCTGAGAGGGGCTCTGACTTAGCAGCGATGCCGAGAGAGAAGCCCCCAGCCAGTTCAGCGCCCCGACACTTGACTCTTCCCC
>NW_021148310.1:0-7792 GCF_002837175.3 Physeter macrocephalus
ACTCCCTGCAAAAAGGACCTGGGAAATTCCACGTGTGTCCCCACCTGTGCACTGCGGCTGAATAAGAATGAGTTCGTCTATGTTCCAGACCTGTAATCACGTGAGGTTACCCCCCATATATAAGCACACTACCAATGACGGGAAAAGCAGCCACGGGGGACTTGCAAGTAGCGGCGATTGAACAAAGGTAAGTCTTTCTCTTTGAAGTGAAGAATGAAAAGCCGTGCGTTTGCGTTGTGGCCGCGACACGCCTTATCAGTGTACCCGCAGAGAGAGCTTTTTCAGAAAAGGATTTCAGGGAGGGTGACAGCCCCCTATTCGCCAGGCGCGCTTCAAGACCGCCCCCGTCCCCATTGTCAGTATACAGAAACCAGGGGGCGTTGCCGATTCACAGCAATAGTAGACATCGGTAAATCCTTCGAAAAAGGCGTTCACCTCTTTCATAGCTCAACGCGGGCGAACAGTATTATTTAGACCGTGTTTGTGAATACGTGTTACAGTTATACTGGCTTCTGACGGACAAAAATTCTTCGCTGATTGCAGACCCAGTGGCGCATCCGTTCGCAGTTCTATGGAGGGGAGGTACTACTCTGGAAGTTTGCCAGGCAATATCAGTCAACGTTTAGCCATTCATCACTTTTGGTCATCAGCGTCATGTTTCCACGTAAAATCTCTTTTTTGTACCTGCCACCAGTGCCAGCGTTATCGGGATACTTCTCCGGGCAGCGTGGTGGCACCATGAAACCTGGTTTGACGAGTTGCAATTCAAACCCGACATCTTGCAATATCCATAGCCACTCATGACGCCCAACTGGTACGTTAAATTACACTACCAATTATCCACTGCACCTGCTCCGGCTGAGCGGTAAAATCTTGCCCAATCCTGACAAGCCGTGCGTCGCAAGTTTGTAAGGTCGACTTGTTGGCATGCCTCCCTCTTGGGAATTTGCATCTGCAGGTAACCACCGAGGTTGAATGCCTTGATGAATGACGGTGTTTGACTCAGAACCGATCCAGTTCATTGCGACTTCAGACCCTTCTTTCCAGAAAAAGTGAACTAGCCCTAGGGAATGTATGGCTTGAAAAAAACTTGCACGAGTCACGCCATCTGTGCTGTGGAAAGGAGTCCTTTGTGAAAAATGATGCTTCATTGGAAGACCTTTACGGGTCCAGAAAACCTGCGAGTTTTAACATTTCTTTCACGAGTAGTTCCTCGTGTGCAGAAGCTCGTAGGGACGGACTACTTCCTCAGATGCGAGCGGAAGCGAATAGTGCTTGACTGTAGACCACAATTTGGGTGGGCACATTACACAGGATCGGCATTAAGGCATTCCAGTTTCCCTGTGTATCCCGGCGCAATCTGCGCTTCTCACCGAGAAAACACGTAGTTGAAGAGTGTTTGTTCGCTTCATTCCGAACTAGTCGCTTAGGGGCGCGGTCAATCGCATCGCTAGGTCTCCTTCGCCGTCGGACGTTAGCAGTAATATATGGGGGGATACATCTGGCGTTACGGTCAAAATCGGTGCTGCCCTAAGGTGAAACCATGTACGTCGGAAGGCTGTTGACAAAAATCCAGTCAGAGCTGAAGCTACCCGTTGCCGTTGATTCCACTGCAAAACTTCCGAACTATCGTTCAATCATTTTCACGTGCTTGACTGTGTTTCGACAATGCGTCTGTTATGCTCCTGAGTGGATGAGTGTCTCGTGAATTTCAGAGAGTCTCGCTGCACGCATAGTGGCAACCCCTAACCTTTGAACCACACATAAACTACCAGGCCGTGGCCCCCGAAACAGCGCCGGGCGGTCACTGGTGATCACTGGGCTTAAAGCGTCACCACGGGATGCAGGTGCAGCACCAGTGTTGGAAAAAATTTCGCTGGCTTTGTCAGACGGGCGTGCACAAGATTTCGGGCTCCCGGCCCTTGCGTAGACGCTAGATGATGCTGACAATCTCCCGTCAAAATGACTGGAAATCTAGTCACCTGTGGGACAGATGATACCGGTACTGAAAGTGCGAACACAGGCCCACCTGATTTGGGCTCAGTCGAAGAATTCAGCTTCAATATGGCCAACTATACACCGGCGTGCTGGAACAACACCTGCGTCTTACTCGGTTTACGCGAAGCGCGCAAACACTTCTGTTGTGGATCGAGTGGGATGTTCCTTCTTGGGTCTGAGCTGTGCTGCTTGTGCCCGTAGTAATCGTATAGCAAAGGAAGATGCACGTAAACCTGCTGACAATGTATCTGCCACGGTGTGACCATTACACCTCGTGAAATGATACGAAACCGCCGACGCCATTTAGTGCCACAAACCTGAATGCGGCATCAGCCGACATGCAGCGCTTTGGGAGGTGTTGAAGAACCATCGACTCACGGCAGACACAGGAAAATTCCCTTCTCTACAGTGTTGAGCCCTTTAACTTAAAGTAGACTGTTCCCACCAGTCTACTGCTGAGCCCTTTAATTTAAAGTAGACTGCTCCCATCAATCTACTGCTGAGCCCTTTAACTTGAAGTAGACTGTTCCCATCACTCAAACCATACTGAAGGCCCTTGTCAGCTTCAACCATGTCGCTCAGGGATACAAACACTTTGTTGTGAACGTCAATCACAGTAATTACAAATATACATGCCCTGATGTGAGTGTCAACAACGAATTCTTTAGTCAAGACCGCCCCCGTCCCCATTGTCAGTATACAGAAACCAGGGGGCGTTGCCGATTCACAGCAATAGTAGACATCGGTAAATCCTTCGAAAAAGGCGTTCACCTCTTTCATAGCTCAACGCGGGCGAACAGTATTATTTAGACCGTGTTTGTGAATACGTGTTACAGTTATACTGGCTTCTGACGGACAAAAATTCTTCGCTGATTGCAGACCCAGTGGCGCATCCGTTCGCAGTTCTATGGAGGGGAGGTACTACTCTGGAAGTTTGCCAGGCAATATCAGTCAACGTTTAGCCATTCATCACTTTTGGTCATCAGCGTCATGTTTCCACGTAAAATCTCTTTTTTGTACCTGCCACCAGTGCCAGCGTTATCGGGATACTTCTCCGGGCAGCGTGGTGGCACCATGAAACCTGGTTTGACGAGTTGCAATTCAAACCCGACATCTTGCAATATCCATAGCCACTCATGACGCCCAACTGGTACGTTAAATTACACTACCAATTATCCACTGCACCTGCGTTCGACAGTGCCAAGTGGTGATAACCTTGAAAGTCGAGGAGGCAAACACGCGTTGAGAAATTCGCTGTGGAAGCCCAGGATGCAGCTTCTGAGCACACGACAAGGCGTGGTGTACAGGAGCGGTTCAAGCGTGAGTACAAATATCTCTGAGACCCAGTGTGCCTAGGCGAAACTCAGTGCAAAAGAAGACACCTTCTGCACCTTGAGTGAGGCATTCTCTCTCAGTTGGCTTCGGTGTGAATGTGTCTCAAATCAAAGAGTTGTTCACAGGCACCGCGGAATTACTGCTGTACTTTCCCAGACGGTTTGTTCAGGGCATTTTAGACATTTTGCCAAGCAAAACACGTAAAATTATGTCTGACGCGTCTACTGGGAGTAGGACGCCAGTCATTCCCAACTTGTAGGTACGCAGCTATGGGAAAACCGTGCTTAGTGCCGAGTGAAACCATCGAATATAGTTGCGACGTAGATTCACTAGCGCAAGTTCCTGAGGTGGTGCCACTTGTTTTCCGGCGGCAGCGTCAGCAGCGGCATTGCGATGTGCAGAAGTAAGTCACCTACGCGCAGATATCTTTCTACATGAAATTTGTATGTCTTTGTTGCTCTAGTGCAACACTTTTTTGACACCACGGCGTTTGTGTGCAGCCTTGCAGGTCTAGGATGGGCTGTGTAAAGCTGGATGCATTGCTTGGTACATCAGAAGCCTTTTCATGGTGTTGACTAGTCGAATGAGCCGTTGTTTCTTGACAGTGTGCACGGGCGACAGAATGATTAGAAATCCAGCGCCACAGCACCTACCGTGTACGAGAGATGACAACGGCGGTAAGCTTCAGGTTCTTCACTGCTTTCGGTGGGCGGCTGTTCCTTGCTTCATCTTGAAAATCAGTTATGTGTCATCACGGAATGGCAATCACCGACCTGCTGTCATCCGTACGTCGCTGAGTTGCAGCACTTTACCGTGTTCGTGAAGATATACGTAAAAACCTCAAGCGCTTGAAGAAGTGGGGCCCTAAGGCAAAAAAACCGTTTACAAATCGTCTGGCTGACTATGGGGTCGCCGACGCGTGGTCGTCATGGTCGTCATCTGTTCAGCAAGTGGGCCAGAAAGGAGACAACCGCGCGAGCAAGAGCACCCTCCGCCTATCGGTGGATATTGAGCTGCGTCAAGTGAAGTAGTTATTCACAAGAAGTCGTCGCAGTGTAGATGACCTCGGTAAATTATACGGTGGATCCAGCTACTTTAGGCCGGGTATGCACCTGGGGAATACATCTAATGAAGACACAAAGGCGAATGAGCAAGCGAAGCCTGTGGTCGTCAACGACTGATGCCGAAACAGTGTCACAGGCCTCCGTAGCGGTCTGAGTGTGCTGCGTTGATCGAGTACTCAGTCATGGCTAAACTTCTCTTCCGCATGGTATTCGGTTTCTGACATCAGAAATGCGTTCACACCCTGCAGGCAGAACCTGCCTTTTCCTGTCCCTTCTCCATTGACGCTATCCTCTCGTCCTTACTTTATCCTTCTCTGCATGCGCTCGGGGTACTCAACCGCTTCGCGTCCCTGCTAGGTTACCGTACTCTGCATTGGCTGCTGTTTTGTGGACATGTTTCGCGCGAATGACTCGCTGCTTTGCCGCAAGCTATGCTTATACACGAAGAGTGCTGCTGGTCTGTACAGGACGTCTAACATTTCAGCCATGCTGGCATCTAAATAAGGAAGACAATGCACTACGCGTGACAGCGCCCAGCTTGCCCTTGGGGACACTGCGACGCCATTCTCTGCGACACAGTATATTCTATTTTCTGCGTTTCCCTGCAGAAACAGTTGCAACGAAACTACACGAGTAGACTACGTGCACGTGACGTCTTTGCTGCCCGTGGTTTGGTGCCACGTTCTGTATCCCTTACAGAAGAGCTCCTTCCCTTCTTTCTATGAACGTGAAGGACCCCGCGGTTTCACGGGCGTAAGGACGTCACACGCAGACGCGCTTGTGTAACCCATGGTCATCCGGAAAAACATCTTCATAGTGCTAGCACCCGAGTACCCCATATTCTATACTCTTGAGACCAAATCCACAGTCACTTTTGTCGCGGTGAATTGCGAGCTCTCCTGCTGTCAACAAAGGACGCTGAATTTTGTGGTGTGTTGTCAGAAGTGAATGCAGCACACTCCAATTTACATTATACTTTGTGGATTCGACGATGTCAAGTCAGCGTTAGGGTGAACAGCTGTTCTTGCCTCTGCGTCTCTATTCGCACCAGAAGTACCATCCCATACTTCTGCGACGGAAATAACGCGTGTGTATGGTAAATATGCATCCCTGAGTGAGATGACCTGATACAGACAGCCTTGTTCAGGGGTTGAAAACCACTCCGGCTCTACTTTCCTGTTGGGCAGTGAGACGTCCTTCTTGCCCAAGTGCAGAGCGACTTCCTTCGTATGTGAACGACGGGGTATTCTTACAGCCGCATGTTCGGGGTCAAGGATGAAACAATGAACGATCACAAGGTTAAATTTTGTGTACACATGGGCATTGTAAACCATTTGAGACTGTATCCCCGTTGCGTATCCCTTCAGTAACTTTGTATACCACCCGATGGACTCTCAGAATGTGTGTTTTCCTATGCTGCTTTCCTCCAACATTATTTTTTTTTCAGCTGTGTTTACTCCAGCCGGCGTGGGAAGCTACTGTAGGGCTGTGCGGGTCGGGATGCGTTTGCATCGCATGACGTGGTGACGGGCGCTGCAGAACCAACTGTTTTCTTCCCTTGTCCAGCCTGTCTCCTCGGCTCAAATTTACAACAACTTCTATCCATGGGTGGTGTTAATGTGTGGAACCTTCAGGACACGTTGGCAATGGACGGTCACGTGCAACGGTTTATACAGGTCGAAGTGTTTGTTCCGTTAGAGCTGTTCATACGTATGGCCGGGTATGCACCTGGGGAATACATCTAATGAAGACACAAAGGCGAATGAGCAAGCGAAGCCTGTGGTCGTCAACGACTGATGCCGAAACAGTGTCACAGGCCTCCGTAGCGGTCTGAGTGTGCTGCGTTGATCGAGTACTCAGTCATGGCTAAACTTCTCTTCCGCATGGTATTCGGTTTCTGACATCAGAAATGCGTTCACACCCTGCAGGCAGAACCTGCCTTTTCCTGTCCCTTCTCCATTGACGCTATCCTCTCGTCCTTACTTTATCCTTCTCTGCATGCGCTCGGGGTACTCAACCGCTTCGCGTCCCTGCTAGGTTACCGTACTCTGCATTGGCTGCTGTTTTGTGGACATGTTTCGCGCGAATGACTCGCTGCTTTGCCGCAAGCTATGCTTATACACGAAGAGTGCTGCTGGTCTGTACAGGACGTCTAACATTTCAGCCATGCTGGCATCTAAATAAGGAAGACAATGCACTACGCGTGACAGCGCCCAGCTTGCCCTTGGGGACACTGCGACGCCATTCTCTGCGACACAGTATATTCTATTTTCTGCGTTTCCCTGCAGAAACAGTTGCAACGAAACTACACGAGTAGACTACGTGCACGTGACGTCTTTGCTGCCCGTGGTTTGGTGCCACGTTCTGTATCCCTTACAGAAGAGCTCCTTCCCTTCTTTCTATGAACGTGAAGGACCCCGCGGTTTCACGGGCGTAAGGACGTCACACGCAGACGCGCTTGTGTAACCCATGGTCATCCGGAAAAACATCTTCATAGTGCTAGCACCCGAGTACCCCATATTCTATACTCTTGAGACCAAATCCACAGTCACTTTTGTCGCGGTGAATTGCGAGCTCTCCTGCTGTCAACAAAGGACGCTGAATTTTGTGGTGTGTTGTCAGAAGTGAATGCAGCACACTCCAATTTACATTATACTTTGTGGATTCGACGATGTCAAGTCAGCGTTAGGGTGAACAGCTGTTCTTGCCTCTGCGTCTCTATTCGCACCAGAAGTACCATCCCATACTTCTGCGACGGAAATAACGCGTGTGTATGGTAAATATGCATCCCTGAGTGAGATGACCTGATACAGACAGCCTTGTTCAGGGGTTGAAAACCACTCCGGCTCTACTTTCCTGTTGGGCAGTGAGACGTCCTTCTTGCCCAAGTGCAGAGCGACTTCCTTCGTATGTGAACGACGGGGTATTCTTACAGCCGCATGTTCGGGGTCAAGGATGAAACAATGAACGATCACAAGGTTAAATTTTGTGTACACATGGGCATTGTAAACCATTTGAGACTGTATCCCCGTTGCGTATCCCTTCAGTAACTTTGTATACCACCCGATGGACTCTCAGAATGTGTGTTTTCCTATGCTGCTTTCCTCCAACATTATTTTTTTTTCAGCTGTGTTTACTCCAGCCGGCGTGGGAAGCTACTGTAGGGCTGTGCGGGTCGGGATGCGTTTGCATCGCATGACGTGGTGACGGGCGCTGCAGAACCAACTGTTTTCTTCCCTTGTCCAGCCTGTCTCCTCGGCTCAAATTTACAACAACTTCTATCCATGGGTGGTGTTAATGTGTGGAACCTTCAGGACACGTTGGCAATGGACGGTCACGTGCAACGGTTTATACAGGTCGAAGTGTTTGTTCCGTTAGAGCTGTTCATACGTATG
>NW_021148310.1:7849-9275 GCF_002837175.3 Physeter macrocephalus
GCCCGTAAACCTGCTGACAATGTATCTGCCACGGTGTGACCATTACACCTCGTGAAATGATACGAAACCGCCGACGCCATTTAGTGCCACAAACCTGAATGCGGCATCAGCCGACATGCAGCGCTTTGGGAGGTGTTGAAGAACCATCGACTCACGGCAGACACAGGAAAATTCCCTTCTCTACAGTGTTGAGCCCTTTAACTTAAAGTAGACTGTTCCCACCAGTCTACTGCTGAGCCCTTTAATTTAAAGTAGACTGCTCCCATCAATCTACTGCTGAGCCCTTTAACTTGAAGTAGACTGTTCCCATCACTCAAACCATACTGAAGGCCCTTGTCAGCTTCAACCATGTCGCTCAGGGATACAAACACTTTGTTGTGAACGTCAATCACAGTAATTACAAATATACATGCCCTGATGTGAGTGTCAACAACGAATTCTTTAGTCAAGACCGCCCCCGTCCCCATTGTCAGTATACAGAAACCAGGGGGCGTTGCCGATTCACAGCAATAGTAGACATCGGTAAATCCTTCGAAAAAGGCGTTCACCTCTTTCATAGCTCAACGCGGGCGAACAGTATTATTTAGACCGTGTTTGTGAATACGTGTTACAGTTATACTGGCTTCTGACGGACAAAAATTCTTCGCTGATTGCAGACCCAGTGGCGCATCCGTTCGCAGTTCTATGGAGGGGAGGTACTACTCTGGAAGTTTGCCAGGCAATATCAGTCAACGTTTAGCCATTCATCACTTTTGGTCATCAGCGTCATGTTTCCACGTAAAATCTCTTTTTTGTACCTGCCACCAGTGCCAGCGTTATCGGGATACTTCTCCGGGCAGCGTGGTGGCACCATGAAACCTGGTTTGACGAGTTGCAATTCAAACCCGACATCTTGCAATATCCATAGCCACTCATGACGCCCAACTGGTACGTTAAATTACACTACCAATTATCCACTGCACCTGCTCCGGCTGAGCGGTAAAATCTTGCCCAATCCTGACAAGCCGTGCGTCGCAAGTTTGTAAGGTCGACTTGTTGGCATGCCTCCCTCAATTCCAGCCCAACTAAAAACAAAACACATGACGATACCGCAGAAATGCCACTGTGTTGTTAACAGTCAAACGTGCATTTTTTGCTCCATGTGGTTATGCTGTTTTTTAGCACTGTAAGAATATCTTCATGCATATGCATCAAAGAATGAACGCCGCCTGTTTTACATTGTGCTAACAATGCTGCGTTCCTGTTGTTAGATGTAGTAGCTACTGGCACGCTTGTTTCAACAGATGAAGAGCAAATTTTTTTTGTGCGTCGTCTTGGCTCCTTATGGTTAAGTGTAGGCGTTCAGGCAGCGAGTGCCACTGCGTTTTAAAGAATTCCAGCCTCATACTGCTTCTCCCGTAGGACTGCATCGGTTTAGACAGGCTCA
>NW_021148312.1:0-392 GCF_002837175.3 Physeter macrocephalus
TGGTGTCGAAAGCTGCAGTCAGGCAGTGCCCGGCCACCGGCCCCATGGGGCTGTTCACAGTGCTCCTAGCCCTTGGCACCACTAACCCCCTACTGTCTCTGTGGCTTTTCCTCTAATGGACATTTCATATAAATGGAATCATACAGTTTGTGATTGTCCTTGACTGAATGTTTGTGTCCCTCCAAAAATTCACATATTGAAATCCTTACCCCCAAGGTGATGGTATTAGGAGGTCGTGCCTTTGGGAAGCGATTAGGTCATGAGGGTGGAGCCCCTATTATGGGATTAGTGTCCTTATAAAAGAGACCTCAGAGAGCTCCCTCACATCTTCTCCATGTGAGGACACAGGGAGAAGATGCCACGTACAACCAAGAAGAGAGCCTCACCAGAAA
>NW_021148312.1:986-1213 GCF_002837175.3 Physeter macrocephalus
GACCACATTGTGTGTATGGACCACATTGTGTGTATCTGTTCTCTATTTACCAGTTGATGGTCATTTGGGTGCTTTCCACATTTTGGCTGTTGTGAGTCATACTGCCTTGGACATGCATGTACAAGTGTTTGTGTGGACGTGTGTTTTCCTTTCTCTTGGGTTTATACGTAGGAGTGGGATTGCTGGGTCTTGTAGTGACTCCATGTTTGACATTTGGAGAAACTGCC
>NW_021148312.1:1397-5896 GCF_002837175.3 Physeter macrocephalus
TGCATCTCTAGTCACAATAGAGAGAATTAAAGATAAATACATTTTATTGAAATAATACATAATTTAATAGGTGAATGCTTGGCTTCAACTACACTAAGTAATCAGATGTTTGCTTAAATTTTTCTTCAATTTAGATTTAAGAAAAGGCAGATAACATTCAACTCGATTCAAACTTTATACTTAATGTTTTTAAATGAGGACAAATAAGCATTGTTGTATAGAATTCTAATTACTTTGGTGACAGCAATCCTAGTGCATTTACTGACAATTCAGAAACTCTGAGGCACTTTACCAGGGGATTTGGTTTTCCAAAATGTCAGAGAATTCTTGGTAAAATTCTGAATAACTGTGAGAAGCTTTCCTAGAATCACATAGTTCTTCTATTCCTGCAAAAGTCAGTATATCTTAAAGCCATATAGAAATAACTTGTGTGTAAAGCAGAAAACAGTCAGATTCTCAGCTCAGAAAATCACAAGCAGGTCCTTCCCAGGAAGGGCAGGCAGGCACAGGACAGTGCCTAAAACAATTTTCAAATACATAGTTCTATAAGATCAGTGATTATAATAGTATAACTCTAGATATGGGAAGACGCTACAAGAGGGAACCATTTCCTGGACCATAACAGACTAATAGGACAGGCGACCCAGTGGCTTTGGGCTACTGTTAACAGGACCTAGTCCAGTAACAGCACATTGAGTGGCCTATCAACGAAATCCTCGCCTGAACTGGGAATGAGTATTCCTAGCACGTGGGATAAATTGGTCCTGAAATGCCTCCTAAACATTGGGTCAAAATTAAGAGCAAAAGAGAGGGGATTGTAACCTAAAGGAAGTTGCCCACGATTCAGTTCTACAAGAATTAAGTCATCAACCACCACAATCGCTGTCTTACAGGACACCCTGAAAGGAATTCAGGGCAAAGATCAGGAAGAGGCACTTTGTACTCTGGGCCAGAACTGGCCCTCAGAGAGTTCGATATTTTCAGGAGAAAATTTTTATGAACCTAGATTCTTGCCTCTTCCCACATTTAGAAAAGCACTAAAACCATGACGGTATCTGTCCCTGCTGAATAGCAGTAACCTCCTACCAAGGTGTGTGCTTGGTTGCATGTACCCCTTCATCAAATTCACACAAATGGGTCACTTATTCAACACAAGCAGTTCTTTTCAGCTTTCACGTAGAAAAAAGCCAGTCATGAACAAAATTTCACAGAAGAGCAAACTGAATGGGGCAATCGACATGGTGAGATGGTCCTCGACACTCGCCTTGCCTTACATGGTCTGAGGTCCCACGTGGCTGTCCTTTCGCCCACCGTGTAGGGCGAAGGTGAACCAGAATGTCCGGTCCTGTGTGTCTGACATGCCCCCGCTGGCCCCCCTGGATATGAGGCTCCTGGTGGGAGAAAGCGCAGCCCCTCAAACCCTTCTCCTTGGTCTCAGGTGCAGGGACCAGCCCTCTGCGGCCCGGACGCCTTGGTGAAAGCAGGAACTGGCAGGGGTGCCCCTGTTGAAGCAGCAGAAGAGGAAGGTCGCCGTCACCACGGAGGTGACCCTCTTCAAGAATTACTTGCTCAGGGGAAGTACTCTGCGCAGATGCAGCCACTGCGCAGTTGCGGACGTGGGAGCTGCTGGACACGTGGTGGGGGAGGGAAGCTCCACACCAGGCAGGGTCAGTGGCTCGAGCCCGTGGCAGCACTGCAGCCCTGAGGTGCCCTGCCCGCTAAGACGCCACGTGAACCTGATCACGTGAGTGTGTACCGCACCTGATCTCAGCCATGTGTGCTCACTGCTGACCCGTCACGTGTGCCTGATGGGACACACACAGCTGTGCTCACCTGCTCACTGCAGGCCCGTCACATACACTTGCTCACACACCCACTCCCTGCTGTCTGTCGCCCCCAGTCCACGTGGGTCGAGCCCTCTAAGGAGCTCGGGGTTGCCCTTCAGGGCCTCATCGGCTGATCCAGTGCTGCCACTGCGAAGGGGATCCTCACACGGGTGCTTCCTGGTGTCCTTCACACTCGGATCCTGAGCCGCACTCTCCTGCCCAGTCAGTTTCTAAGAGACCAGGCAGGCTCAGACCTCTTCGAGGGGCTGGCTGAGGTAAGGGTCTTGCTTGTTTCCTGGGCAACATTACAGTTATCTCAGACTGAAGGGGGATTGTGTAGCCCCCAGGGAAAGAGACATCCATGTCCTGACGTCAGGGGCTCAGGACGTGACCTCATTTGGAAGTAGGGCCTGGTCGTGTAACTAGGTGAGACAGGGGCCTTACGGTGGTCCCAATCCTGTGTAACTGCGTGCTTATATGATGAGTGGAGACACAGACACAGAGGGGAAGCCACATGAAGATGAAGGCAGACATGGGAGGGGTGCAGCCATAAGCCCAGGGATGCCTGGAGCCCCAAGAAGCTGGAAGAAGCAGGAAGGACCCTCCCCTGGAGACTCAGCACTTTCCAACTAGACAGTTAGTATGAGTGGGCCTGAACTGAAGGCAGCACCGTGGTCCCTGACCCGTGTGTCTTGCCCGCTTGGCACGGTGCGGAGCAGCTCTCACGAGCCGCTGAGGAACGAGTTAATTTCCCATGAGACCGTAGGACGCTGGTCCTGTAAACAGGCAGGCCCATCTCACCCTTCCTCCTGGGCTCTGGTCACACAGGGCAACTGTGCACCCTGTGCGGCTGGGCTCTCAGCCTCTGCACAGGACCCCTTGGTGTTGGTTTAAAGTTCAACTTACCGCCCAAGATTGATGGAAGATGAGAACGTCATCAGCCCTGTGCAGTGCAGGCAGGGAGACGCAATTAATTATAGAGTTGAGAACAGAGAGGGTAAGGGTGACTCAGCCATGGAAAAGGAGTAAAGCACTGACACAGGCTATGATGTGGATGATCCTTGAAAAAATGATGCTCAGTGAGAGATGCCAGAGAGAAAAAGACAATTAGTGGATTCCACTTACATGAGACATCCAAAACAGGCAAGCCCACAGAGACAGAAAATGGGCTGGAGATTCCAGGGCTGTGGGAAATGAAGGGTGACCTCTAAAGAGTGGGCTTCTGGGGAGATGATGGAAATGTTGTCAAGTGCATTGTGCTGGTGGCTGCACAACCCTGTGAAAATGCAAAACACCACGGAGCTTAATACTTAAAGTGGGTTAACTAACTGTGTGGTAAAGAAATTCAATCTCAATAATGCTGTTTATCAAATAGTGAAAACCTGGAGGCTTCCAGGCCCACCTCCAGAATGTGACAGGAGAGGTGCGGGGTCAGACAGGGCCTGTGTGTGTGAAAGCCCCGTGTGTCCAACCAGGTGGTCTGAGGGCACCCTGAGTAATTCTCCCTGTGGCATCAGAAGCATGGGGCGCTAGTGTGGCCAGGCCTCAGGCAGAGAGGCTGGATTCCGTGGTCTTGCTGTCTTCTCTTAGGGACTGTGGCATCGTCTCCGTAGAAGGAGGTGGCTCATCTTGGGGCCCGGTTCCCTCTTCTGCACGTTTCTTCTTTCTCTCCCAGCGATGGTGCCGGCCGAGCTGTGAAGGGTGACTCAGCCATGGAAAAGAGGTAAGCACTTGACAAGGCTATGATGTGGATGAATCTCGAACACATGATGCTCAGTGAGAGAAGCCAGACAGAAAAAGACAATTAGTGGATTCCACTTCCATGAGACATCCAGAACAGGCAAGCCCACAGAGACAGAAAAGGGACTGGGGATTCCGGGGCTGTGGGAAATTAGGGATGACCTCTAGAGAGTGGGCTTCTGGGGAGATGATGGAAATGTTGTCAAATGCATTGTGCTGGTGGCTGCACAACCCTGTGAATATGCAAAAAACAACGAGGTTAATAATTAAAATGGGGTAACTGTGTGGTATAAAACTTCAATCTCAATAAAGCTGTTATCAAAGAGTGAAAACCTCGAGGCTTCCAGGCCCATCAACAGAATGTGACAGCAGAGGTTCGGGGTCAGACAGGACCTGTGTGTCTGAAAGCCCCATGTGCCCAACGAGGTGGTCTGAGGGCACCTTGGGAAATTCTCCCTGTGGCATCAGAAGCATGGGGCTCTAGTGTGGCCAGGCCTCAGGCAGAGAGGCTGGATTCTGTGGCCTTGCTGTCTTCTCTTAGGGACTGTGGCATCATCTCTGTAGAAGGAGGTGGGTCAGCTTGGAGCCCGGTTCCCTCTTCTGCACGTTTCTTCTTTCTCTCTCAGCGATGGTGCCGGCCGAGCTGTGCCAGAGCAACCAAGGCAAAAGCGTCGTGCACAGAATGACCGAGAACTTTGACCAGTTGCCGTGGACTCCTCAGAGGCAGTGACCCAGAACTGAGGCCCCCGAGCATCCTTCTGAGTGTCGTGGCCCCGGTGCTCCTCTCACGGGAGTTGCTGTCAGGCTGGATGGTTGAAGCAGCCATGGTATCGAGATTTCACTGGGAGAAACTATTCCTTTTCTTCTCTGGGAGAAGCAGGTCTCCTTCTACTTTGTTGGGGAGACTCCCTTTTTACTAAACAAAAATGATAA
>NW_021148312.1:6052-9267 GCF_002837175.3 Physeter macrocephalus
TGTTCTCCTGATTTTGTGTCAGTGACTTGTCCTCATAAAGTTTTCGCCCAGGGACACATCCCTACACAACGCAGCCCAGCTTTGCCTAGTTCCAAGTCAGTAAGTGCGTGTACCGTGCATGCTGCTTTATTGCTCTTGATGGCTCAGGATTGTGTCCATGGGATTCTTTCATCTTGTGAATAGAGGTTTTTTAAAAATAATTTTTACAGTTTTACAAACTTTAAGCAAAGTGTACTCCATTGCTGTGGAATATTCCTTCATAGGAGCGTGCATGGTTCACTTCTGCATCCTCTTGTGATGGCCTTCATATTCTTGCAGGTTTGGCTCCTGTGGCTGCGGAGTCCATGTCCGTGTGTCCTGGTGCAGGGCCGGTGGGCTTGTGTTCAGCTGGGAGGAGCCCTGCGGGGCTGTGTGCACGGACTTCGCTCTCTGAGGCCCGATCGTTTCAGAAGTGGTTTCATCCCCCCGCTGAGTACCAGGCTTTCCATTGCCCCACAGCCTGCTGATATTTGATACTATGTCTTCCATGTCTGCATTTTGGTAGGTGTATGCCCAGTATTTTTCTTATGGCTTTAATCCCTCTGTGGTTAGTGAAGTTGTGCATCTAGTGGTATTCATGGACTATTTCCTGTTCATTATTAAAAAGTTTCAAAAATTTTGGTCCAAAACACATAACATAAAATTTAGCATCTTAACCATTTTTAAGTGCCATTTCGGGGTCAAATAGTAATTGGCACTGTTGTGCAAACTCTACCGTCATCGTTCACCAGAACTTTCTAATCCTGAAACATTGAAACAGTCCCCATTAAACACTCACTCCCCATTCTCCGGCCCTCAAAACAAATCCTTGGGTCGTAAATCGAGAAAAAACTCAAAAGACGTGCACATTTCAAAACGACAATTTCAAGAGACATATTTTACGCACATTTTGTCTTCTCTTTCTTTTTTCTTGTTAAAATAAAGGGCATGGAAAAATGCTCAACATCAGGAATTAATAAAGCCATGCAAATTCAGTCTACAAAAACGTTCGCCCACAGTCGTCAGAATGATCATCAGCAAAAAAAAGTCTACAAGGAGTAAATGCTGAAGGGGTTTCAGAGAACTCTGTACCCTCCAGCTGCAGCTGGGATGTAACCTGGTAACAGCTAGTAGTGAGCACAGAATGGAAGTGCGTTTAAAGGTAAAAATTGACCTAACATGTGATCGGGTAGGCCCACTGATGGGCCTATCTCCTGTGTAGACCAAAATCAAAATGACACAGGCTGGCCCTCCTGCACTGCAGCAACATGTACCATAGCCAAGACTTGGAAGAAACCCAAATGTCCATCAACAGAACAATGCACCAAGAAGAAGGGGTCCATGTACACAATGGAATATTAGCCACGGAAAAGCATGGAACAGTGCCGTTGGCACCACCATAAAAGGAACTAGAGATAATCACCCAAAATGAAGTACGAAAGAAACCGAAAGATAGATATCCTATGACATCACTTATAGGTGTTACCTAAAAATGTCTACCCATGAGATCATTTCCACGATTAGGCCGCGCATAGATGCAGAAACCCAACTTATGTTTAACCAAATGGAAAGGTGTAAGGAATGTATGAATTTGGATATGGGGCTTAACAGACATGTACTGATACATATGAAATATATAATCACAAAATACCTGAGGAACACCAGGAGAGGGCTACTCAACACTCTGTAATAACCTACACGGGAAAGGATCCAAAGAGGAATAGATCGATACATAACATCGATATAATGAACCAGATTCCGTACACCTAGAACACACACAACGTTTTTATCAAATTTGCTCTGATAATAAATAACAATTAAATTTTTAAAAACACACAAGAAGTAAGGAGATATTAGCTCTTGGGGGTTTGCCCTGGCACATTCCACTCTAATTTGCAGCCTACTAACACAATTTCCAGGAAGGCTCTGTTGCAGAAAAACCGAGAGTTGGAAATGGAGAAATGCTGCCGCCTTGCGACCGTTTCCCGGAAGAGCGGCTTTAAACACAGAGCTATGGGTCACTTAACGTTCACAAGGACTCAGGGCTCTAAAAGACACCTGCCCTCAAAAAATGTCCTGAGCTAGGCATGGGCCAAAAAAAGTCAAAGCAGACAAATGTGTCAAAGAGATAGTATGAAGAGGTAAGTTGTACTCACTCTTTTTCAAAAAAAAGGAAAATGGATAAAAGCTCAACATCAGGAATTATTAGACTCATCTAACCTACAAAAAGGTTTCAACTCACAAAAGTCAACTACCATCAGCAAAAAGTCTACAAACAATAAATGCTGAAGGGGTTTCAGAGAACTCTGTACCCTCTAGCTGCTGGGGAGATGTAAAGTGGTAACAGCCAATAATGAAAACCGAAAGGAGCTGCGTTTAAAAGTGAAAACTGAGCCACCATTCCATCCAGAAGACCCACAGCTGAGCCTCTCACCTGAAAAGACCAGAGTCGAGAAGACACAGGCCCTAAAACTGCACTCCACGAATTTTCACAATAGACAAGACACCGAAGCAACCAAAATGTCCATCAACAGACGAATGGATAAGAAGAACTGGTCCATGTACACAGCGGAATATTAGCCATGGAAAACAATGAAACACTGCTCTCTGAGGCACCATACATGAGCCTAGAGATAACCACAGAACATGAGGGGAGTTGGAAAGCAAAAGACATAGCGTATGACATCACTTATAGGCGTTATCGAACAATTGACACAAATGAACATAATTCCACAAAGAAAGACACTCACAGACTTAAAAAACAAACTGAGCTTATCGAATTTTCACAATAGCCCAGACCCGGAAGCAACCAAAATGTCTATCAACAGATGAATGGGTAAGAAGAACTGGTCCATGTACACAGTGGAGTATTAGCCATGGAAAACAGTGAACCACTGCTCTTTGAGGCACCGTAATGAGCCTAGAGATAATCACAGAACATGAGATAAGTCGGAAAGAAAAAGACATATCCTGTGACATCACTTATAGGCGTTATCTAACAACTGACACAAATGAACATATTTCCACAGAGAAAGACACTCACAGACTTAGAAAACAAACTATGCTTATCTAAAAAGAAAGGTGGGGGAATGGATAAATTAAGTTTACCACAGGTGTGCAAATACTTATTAAATTCATATATCAAACAGGCCGACCATATAGCAAGAGAGGTCACCAGAACACGCTGCAATAATTTA
>NW_021148313.1:0-326 GCF_002837175.3 Physeter macrocephalus
ATTATTCCCTTGAAATATATTTCTGTCCTGCTGGGCGTTACACGTGAACACGCACGTATTGTGACCGTGGTTCTAATGTGTGGGTCTGCACACAGGGCAGACACCGTAAGTGCATGTTTTGCGCATGGCTGGTGACATCTGCCCGACGAAATATGAATGAACTCACTAAGCACACACATTGCTGATTCACGTGGAGAGAAAGTACTACCCGCATAGAGCAGGTTAGCTCTGCCGGACTATTGGGGCTGCTACCATTCAGCATGTCAGCGTTCCTTGTACCTTGTTAGTACAAGGTCGCCACCTACTGTCAACGCACTGTATATATA
>NW_021148313.1:1862-2118 GCF_002837175.3 Physeter macrocephalus
GGCGACGCCCCGCCGACGGCACGCGTACGGCCTGGTTTTCCCCCTTCCTCCCGGCGTCTGCAGCAGCCCTACTTCCGGAGCAGCTTCCAGCTAAACACTCTCTTGCTAAATCTTCAGTTTCGCTTCTACTTCCATTCTGCGTGTTCCTACAAAGCATGTCAGGCCTGTCAACGTGCAGGCTCTGCCACCCGTGTATAGTTCCCCCTGAATCTGCAGGCGGCGGCGCTAAGTCGCAGATGTCGTCGAACTGCTCCTC
>NW_021148313.1:6533-8220 GCF_002837175.3 Physeter macrocephalus
AATCGAACTATTCGGCATATCTATCCACACAAAATTGGAGTCTACTGTGATGGCCTCTTCATAACGACAGTCGGGAGTAGCATCCTTTGGGAATTCCCGGTGTGAGCCTGCATGGAACTGCCTGTAAACCCACGGGGAATATTTGTTGCATCCGAGGGCATACTTACGGCTGGATCGTGCACAGAGAGATACGGTTTGAAGCCTTTGTTGCACGGAGTGTCTGTGACCAGAAGATTCTGCTGCACGTGAATTTGGCCTCCGTGCTCTTCAACGTCTCACTCACGGGGAGGGAATGTGCAGGGCCGAAGTCCTTGTCGCAGAAGTGAAGAGAGCAGCATACGGGCATAGACAACCGCCTGCAGAGCCATGCTGAATGCTGCGTCTTGGTGGGTGTCGTCGCAGCCTGAAATAGTTGAGTAGGATCAGCTGCTGTATGAGAGATAACGCTGTACAGGCGTGGTAAGGACCCGTCACCTCATGGGAGACGCTATCGGTTGACAAGGGCATACGCACGTTCTCAGAGGCTAAACCAATCTTGAAAATGGCGACCGGTAAGGCAGGCAAGGTCCTTGCAGTTACACAGGCAGCCGGCTTCAGCGCATGCGACAGGAAACACCGATTTTCCTGTCGTAGTTTAGGTGATTGGAAGTCAGACGCTTTCTCCATCCTCGTTATTGTAGTGTGTGACCTACCGGAATGCGGTCAGTATGTTCAACCCACACGAACTCACCTTTCCGGATCTTGGAATACCCGGCCATCGCCTCTGGGCAGCACACCTACTCCCAGGTCAGTGCTTCACGTGTTGTCGCATATCACAGTTGGCATGTTTCAAGGCTTGATGCCCCCATAACGACTGCCACGGAATCTAACACAAACCCGCAGAGTAAGATACCTCGACCGAAACATGTTTCCCATTTTCGTCCATGTAACACGAGTAGGACTACTTGCTGTATCCGGCATCGTCGTCACAGGGGATGCGCGGATTCTACGTTTGCGAGCCACACATCTGATCTCTTGGGCAATAGTTCCGTACACACATGTTCGTTTTGTCAACAGGTTGTCCAAACTGCGTACCGCAGTGACGTAGCGTGTTTCGGAGTGACGATGAACAACGTCAGCCATTAAGTAAAACCGTCTTGTCCCCGCTGCGCTCGTTGGCTGCAATACGCAGCATAAATGCAGTTAAGTGTGCGCAGCGTGGCACAAGTATGATAAAATGTGCGTATCCACGTGAAGCGTAAAATCTACTCTGCCTGAGTGTGTAGTATCCGTATGGTGTCCTCAGCAATTTTATGTCTTGGGACAGAGATGGAGGAAATCACGAAAATGCGTGTACTTCCAATTTTTTACCTTCCACTCTACATCAGTTTCCACACCCCGTTTAATAGTGGATGTTGTACAGTTGTAAACTTTCCCATACAACAACCCCTCCAGGCACCACATAATACTTTGCTTGTCTCTTCTCCGCCAACGGCCGACCACATTTTTCGGCGTTCATGCCCACTGTGGCGATCGTATTGTCATTCCCTGCATGTGCTGAGAGGTTCAGGTGATACTGCTGGCGAGTGTGACACGGTGCACATTTCAACCTTGGGGCAGTTTTTTTTTTCTATTGCTGGGACCCCATACCTGTTGGGGCGTACCCGCACTTTCGCTGGTACTGTTCCAGTTCTTCACCTTCTAGCTC
>NW_021148313.1:8968-9266 GCF_002837175.3 Physeter macrocephalus
ACTCGAGCACTAACGAGGCACATATGTGTGGATTATCATCTCTGGGTCCACATGTGAGTGGTAGCGGTGACGGTGGCGACGACTGAGACACGTTGACTAATCGGTAACGGTGCTATGCTGTTTTCCGCTCTGGGATGCCTTGAGGGAGAACCTTTCCGGCGCATCGAAATACGGGAAGAAAGAGAGTAGTAAGGGAATCCTTCGCTGGTTTCAACATCAAAGTCAGCAGCGAGTATTCGTCCATGTCGACTAAGTGGCGTGGCGCAACAACGCGAACAAACTCCGGAGTTGCCTCGGT
>NW_021148315.1:0-613 GCF_002837175.3 Physeter macrocephalus
CAGGTGGGGGTGGACCTCTGTGTGTTATTCTGTGTATGGTCACACATTCACGAGCGGGTCTGAAACTGACTATCAACTGTAGTTCCCTCTTGTATATCGTACACCCGCCAAAATTTGCTTCCGTACCTTCACCAGTGAAGTGGATATCAGTGTTCATTGATCGTGACACTGGTACAATTGTAGCTAACGTTATTTACAATCTGTCGAGCAGGGGACATGCTCGCATTTTTGTTTGCCCGTTCATGAGTTGCTTAATCGCACATTGTGAAGATCTCAGCAGCTGTCAACGTACAACGTCGTGTCCAGTCCACCAGATGTTGGACGTGTACTTTGTCATTTGAAGCCAGGCTCCCTCAAAATACTTATTCTCCAAAAACTCCTGTTTTTTGAAAAGATTTTGTCCTTTCACAGCGGATCGCACGTGGAACTTCGGACATCAGATTAAACGCAGGCTCGCACACTGCCACGCTTGTCCCTCCATACTATTACTGAATATATTTGGTTGAAGTATCCTGCGGGCATGTCTACTGGTGGAAGTCCGCTTATTCATAACTACTACATTGGTGTTTTCTTCAGTCTCTCGTTGTTAACTACAGCTTTACGTCTGTGTACA
>NW_021148315.1:1976-4783 GCF_002837175.3 Physeter macrocephalus
ACAGAGCCTTCATGAGTCCGGCTTAAAATACTCCTTTTGTCCTCCAATGGCACACAGTTGAAAAGAGGCAATCCTACAGACTACTGCAGTTTTTCGGCATCCGAAGTTTTGTGCTAATACGCAGTACGCACGCCGAAGTAAACACGGATGCATACAGAAACCCACACACGCAACGGCGAGATGTGCAAAAAGTGTCTCATTCACCGCGTCCGTGTATCTGTTTGTCCGTATTCCCCTTTTGAATTTTTGCATGGAGGAGTCTACCAGCTTTTTATAAATGTTGTATGAGTGTGCCTACATATATTTGTTGTTGTGCATGGACAGCGCTTGTTTAGGATTTGTCATTCAAAAACTCGGGTTATAAGTGCCACTAAGAACAGTTAAATCAACCGTGTCGGCAGTTGTATTTTTCCACAGCGTTAGGCAGAAGATCCTGTTGCCGCGTGTGATTATACCAGCTTCAGTTCAGGTGGAGAGCTATGCACTTTTGTTTAGATGTGCCTTTGTGGTGTTCGCAAGGAGCGCATTTTCTTTTTTGTAACGAAGACCCAACCTCAGGGTTGCCTTTATTTTGGAGGGTGCTGCCGATTTCACACTCCCCACCAACTACACGCTTTTTACGGTGCTACTGCTCTTGTATACGAGGTTGCAACTTATGGGGTGCATCTGTGTGTCTACACAGTTTCTTGCACAATGTCAGGTCGAGCCCTACGCCATTTGAGCATCCCGTAGAAGCGCTGCATCCGTGCGCAGCAAGAAAGCTCGTGTACGGGTCAAGGCACCTCAGTGTGGACGCTTACCTTTGCACACTTGATCGTATTTGGTGAAAACGTGTGAAGAAGGTTGTCAGCGACTGTGAGGTTGTTGGCAAAGTTGTCGCCGTCGCTGGAACTTATATGCGGTACAAAAACAGTGAGACTCTAAACGAACAGAGTGAAGGGCAAATTCCGCTGCACGTGAAGGCCCGAGTGCGTGCACACAAACGCACGCAGTTCAACGGTTCTTCAAATTATTTCATTACCGAACCATACAGATGGTACGAAGCTAAAAGTAGAGAGATGTTTTCTTGCAGTGTACAAGTCACTTTGTTTTGCTTACTGCGTCACGCAGTACCTCTAGGGGTCCTAAGTGTTAGACATCTGGCGTCCTATAATTTTGAGTCGCTTCGTAAAACTACTCGTGTGCAACGCCCTTTGGTTCGAAGGCAGTAGCAAATCAACGTCTACGTGCACGGCAGCACGCTAGTTCGCCCAGCACCTACGGATAAATTTAGCTTAGGGGTAACACAAATCTTCAACTCGCATCCAGCTTTACATGCGGTGCGAGCAGGCTATACTCCCTGTTTTTCCAGATCGCGCCGATCTACACCGCTGAGCAATTTTTACGTCCATGCATGCATGCGTACATATACTTGGGGCCGTCACTACAAGATATAAGCCTTGTCTTGTGAACTGGGTCGGTCCTGTGCTTACAACGTACGTGCAGCCCCTCCCTGTCTCACAACTCTCGTAAAGCTTCGGCGCTGCTCTTTTTCGAAGCAAAAAAGTGCCTACTCCGAGCACAAGGGGATTATTTTCTTTTTTGGTAGACATCAAGACGTTCAACACATACGTATGTGGTACGCATATATGTATATACAGAGGGTGCACACTTTCGTAAGTTTCCCGCCGGTGCTCACGTATTTGGAATGTACCTTGGATTGTAATACGTTTTTTCGTCGACAGTGACATGCAACTGTACTTCCACGTGGCAGGAAGCACCGGCATGACAACCTATGCGCCACTACGTTCATGTCCAACATACGGATGTGTCTTTTGTCTGCGAAGTCCAGTGTGGCCACTTCCACGTTTTGATCCGTAGACAGGCACACCTGCAACTAATTTGTGACACGTTCAATGAGCTTTCTATCACTAAATATACGGAGGCACACCTTCGTGGCATAAACGAATGCACACACCCGCCTACGTTCAGGCCAGCCTATTCCACTCGACTGGGGATTCAAGCTGCTTACACATTTGCACAACAACGTGCATTCACACTTGTATCTGCCCTCAGTGCCTGCAAACACTAGCAACGGAGAGCATGCGGTGTTTTGCTTGCGTACCTGAGTTTTCCCTTGTGAGGATATGCGCACCTTCAAGCGCATGCAGTTATATTCACATGCGAGAGATATTGACGACCGTAACGGTGCAATGTAGCTATTGTGGCTCTTCGAAAGCATGCACGAATATGGCGGTGTAGTCATACGCACACACGTATGATCAGGTACCCAATGTATGTAGTGTTCTTTCGTTTGAATTTTATGGCTGCATCTTGGTCTCACTATCATGGTCAGTTTCTTCAAGGCTAGAAAGCACGACGAGAAGCAGGACTCTACAAAGAGCATGCACTAAATACACACACGTATGCGTGGCCTACGCGCGTGTCTATGATGTGTATATGTTCGGGATATGTGGAGCCATTACACGTATGCGTGACAAACTATGCGGTCCGCTAGCGAGAACTGCGTTCGCGTGAAGAACCTGTCGCGTAGAGGCCCCGCAGATTTTTGCGGGACCACAAGCTTCTGCCAACACCTAGTTGGACGCCAAGAGAGGCGTGTACGAGATTATTTCTCCACATATAGACTACGGGGATTGAGGCGGTAGATACAGTATATATTTCTGTTGTATTCACTCGAGAACAAGCAGATCTCCGAACTGAACACATATGTATGTGTGTGTAGATGGGGATGCGGCACACATACATACGTACGTATATATATATATATATATATATATATATATACATATACATATGTATGTGCC
>NW_021148315.1:8436-9259 GCF_002837175.3 Physeter macrocephalus
CCCCAGCAGCCGTACAACCTCCGAGCACAGCAGCTTCTCCAGTAGCAGCAACGCCTGCAACAGCAGAGCAGCGAAAGCACTTCTTCCAGACGCATCTTTATCTCCTGCAGCGTCACACGCCCCCCGCAGTTGTGAGGAAACGGCAGCACTAGCATGTGCAGCATCCCCTTTTTCTCCACCGTCTGCACTCTGCATCAGCTTTAACTCCTGCAGCTTGCGCGTCAAGTGCCACACCCCCATCACGTAGTGCTCCTCGTAGTCACTCTTTCTCTTGCGCCAACTTGATCATCTGCAGCAGTGCTGCCACGAGCAGGAAAAATCTCTCCTGCACCTGTCTTTTCTCGTGATACAAGCGTTTACCCCAGCGTTTTCTACCCCCTCCGGCAACACCGGCGCCCCTACTTCGGAGACTCGTTCTCACATCGACAGCGAAAAGCATTTCCCCCTGCTCTACCCCCACGTCTCGCTGTAACTGCATTTCGCTCGTAAGAGCTGCATCTGTTGCATACCTCTTGATTCCTCTCACGTGCGGCCACACCATCAACTACAGCGACCTTCCCTTTACCACTGCTATCGTGGTCCGTGCGGCCACCCTGAACTCATCTGCACCACTCTTGCCAGCCGCTTCATCTTCCGTCTCTACGCTGCTGCACCTCTGTCTCCTGCCTGCAACGGGAGTTTG
This sequence comes from Physeter macrocephalus, assembly GCF_002837175.3. NCBI lineage: Eukaryota > Metazoa > Chordata > Mammalia > Artiodactyla > Physeteridae > Physeter > Physeter macrocephalus. Next base: position 9,119 of record NW_021148315.1, read on the forward strand.
ACGTTTCACGGCACGTCCTTTTTTCAACTTCTTACAGCCCCTCGCTTGACTGCAGCGCCGGGCTCCTTCACAATCTTTTTGAATGCTGCGGCGCGCCTACCTGCTACAGAAGCAGCAGTCCCTGCACCACCAGCAGCACTA
>NW_021148316.1:0-9250 GCF_002837175.3 Physeter macrocephalus
TGCATCGGCAGGCGGATTCTCAACCGCTGCGCCACCAGGGAAGCCCCCGCCTTCTTCTTAAGGCTGGTCCACCTGGCCCGCTGGCCCCTCACTGTCCCATTGAAGGGCTTTGCCAGCCCCTGGAGGTTGGGCTTGTTGGGCTCTTGGAGCCTCCAGATGCCCTTGGGGTCCCTGGTGGGATGCTGAGGTGAGCAGACCCTAGGCGCCCTGGCCCCGCAGTGCCCGTTCCCACTTGTTCCCTCCCGTGCCCCTGGGGCAGCGTCTGTTGGCCGCCCTGGGCCGGAGGCTCCCCCGTTCTCGGGCCTGCAGCCTCCGCGAGACTGAAGCTTCCCCAGTTCCCTGGGCCTCACAGGGTCGGCGTGCCGGGTCCCATTTCCCGGGCTGCTGGGCAGGGGTCCTGGGTGGCTCCGGGAGGGTCCCGACCTGCATGCCAGCCTGCCCCTCGTTCAGATGCCATGTGCGCTTACGGTTCTGTCCGTCTCTGCGGGTCGTGGACTCCTTTTTCTTTAGAAATTATTTCAGAATCAGGAGTAAGGCAGAGAAGACCTCTGAGGGTGGGTCCGAGGCTCCCGTGTGAGGCGCCGCCGCTGCCCTTGCTCAGGCTCCCGCCCCCGACATGCCGCCCCCACCCACAGCCCACGGCCGCCGCCGCCTGCGGGCCGCCCGCCACGCGCCCCTCCCCGCCGTCACCCTCCTGCACGCCCGCCCGCATCCCGAGCAGCCCGCCGACCTGGCCCAGGGTGACTGATGGCCCTGCGCCTCCCCTTCCTGCTGGGCTGAGAGGTCGGGGTGAGTGGGGAGGAAACCGGGCCAGCTCCAGGCGCGGCCGCAGCGCGTGCGATCTGACTCTTGGGAAAGGGATTAGATCCCCGTGGGAGTCACGGGTTACGGGTGTTTATGGGGGGTCCTGAACTGACAAGTCCAGCTGACCAGGAGCGCCGCGCTCGTCTCTGCGCTGCTTCTCCTTGGACGCCGTGGGTGTGTTGTACCGGCTCGGGAACCTGCGGGACAGTTGGATCCTGTACAGAACGCGCCCCGGGTGGAGCGTGGCCTGGGCTTAAGCCGTGTTACCTCTGGGGAAACCAGTTAAGGCCCAGCAAGCGGGGCAGCCTGGAGTCACTCTTTCCCATGTGCCGCGGCCCTGCCTGCGGGGCCTGGTGGCCCGCAGCCGGGGCCGGGCGCGACGGCCGGGCACCCTGAATAGCTACACCTATGTGTACACACCTTGGGCTCCTGGCTTTGTCCTGCTCACCCCGTGTTCTCTGTCCGCAGGTGCCAAGGCCAAGGCTGTTTTGCCCAAGAAGGAGAAGCTGAAGCTGAGGCGCGAGAGGTGGCTGCAGAGTAAGCTCCCCCTGTCCCTGGCGGGGCCTTGTCCTGGGCTGGCTCGGAGCCCGCTTTGGGTGGTCTGGGGCCCTGGAGGAGGGGCCTGTGATGGGACAAGCAGGCGGCCCCGCGGGGGAGGGGCTGGCCCTGTCACCCGCGCAAGTGTCCGCACGGCCCTGCCTCAACCCCGACCTCCCCCGCCGGGAACGTCGCAGGAAGCTGCTTCTCCCGTGGGAAGCGTCGCGAAGGGAGCTCGTGCGCGTCGGGTGTTTTATGATACCTACAAAATTTCCCACTTTCTGGGTCTTCGTGTGTCCCTCCAGGCCCTCCTCCAGGCGTGTGACAGTACAGGGTCCCCAGCAGAGGCGTCTCTTCACCCACCTGGTGGGGCCGGGGACCCCGGGCCACCGCTCTGCGGGGGTTGGTGGCTCCCTCCTTTCTGAGCGCCTGTCTGTGGGGTGGATTTCTTCTTATTAATTTTGCTTGGAAAAGATACTTATATTTCATGATGCTGAATATCTGCTGATTTTTTCTAACGATTTTCTTGTGAAGATTGTTTTGAAATTTTTTTCTTACGGTTGTCTTTTTAGTGTTTTGCTGACGTTTAAAATTAATTTGAAATGGTTTTTTCTTTATGTTCTCACGCAGTTAAAACATGATCTGCATTATTTTTTCCTTGAAGGTTTTAAAGAAAGTGTATGCTTTTAATTTTTTAGAGAAATTTATCAATTTCTTCCACAATTGTTAATTTTAAGTTTTCTTTTCACTTTTTGGATGTTTCTTAAGGAAATGATTCATTCATCCATCTTCTTTTTCACAGTCCCTAGCGTGGAGTTGTGCAAAATATTCTTTGTAAAATGGATTTGGAGAAGTTGATAGGCCGGGAGCACTGGGGCCCTGAACGTTCCTGGGCTACAATTTTTTGATGACATTTAAGTTTTCTTCCATGACGGTTGGTCTTTTTTTAACCACTTGAGTTAATCTTGGTCACTCATTTTCCTATAAAAACATCTAATCTAATCAGATTTCAACATTTATTAGCAGAGTTGTTGGCTTCTCATTATTTAATATCCTGTTTATCATTCTTTATTTGTATCCCCTTCTCTAATTTCTGGTTAATTTTGTCTCTTCCATGCCAAGAATTCTTGTATTTAGTTGTCACTTCTACTCTTCTGTTTTCCAAATTGTTAAGTTTCTGTTTCTTAGTACCCCGTTCTTGGTTTCTTTAGGTTTGTTTTAGTGATGTAATTATTTTTGTATGTTTTGTTTAGGAATGAAAGGCTGTATGTCAGCCTCTGAATATAGCTTTAGCTACATCCCTGAAGTTGATTTTACTTAGTATTTTATTACGAAAAGTTTTGTACGGAAAAGTAGGAAGAATTTTACAGTGGGCATCCTTATGCCCCACCATCCACCTTTTACAGTGGGCACCTCGCTTCTTGATCGCATGCCTGTTCATCTGTCCATCCCTTCTGTCTGTCCAAACACCAACCCATGTTTTAGCTACGTGTTCCAAAGTAAATTACAGACTTCAGCACACTTTCTCCCAAATAATTCCGCTGGAGTTCAGTATTTGTTTATGGTTCTTTTTAGTTTTTATTTTGAGGTAAAATTTGCATGCAGTGAAATGCAGATCTTAAGTGTGCTGTTCAGTGATTTATGACAAATGCCTACACCTGTACAACCAGCATCCCTTTCAAGGTACAGACCATCACTGTCACCCAGAAATGCCCCGTGCCGCTTTCTGGTCCCGACTCCCCCAGAGGTAGCCACCATCTGGTCTTTTTCAGGTCAGAGTTTAGGTTTTACTGCTCTAGACATCGTATAAAAGGAGTCATGTAGGATGTGCTCTTTTTGTGTCTGGGCTCTTCTGCTCAGCTTGGCGTTGGGCTCATCCGTGCTTCGTATAGCCGTAGTCTGCACCCTTCTGTTGCTGAGAAGTGTTTCTTTATGTGGACGTACCGTTTGGTGTCCACTTTCCTATGGATGGACACCTGGTCTGTTTTCTCTTTTTAGCTGCTGTTAATAAGGCTGCTATGCACATTCTCTACGAGTCTTTTTGTGGACATATGTTTTCATTTCTCTTGGGTAAATACTTGGAATGGAATGCTGGGTCATAGGGCAGGTGTATGTTTAGTTTTATAAGCAACTGCCAGACGTTTCTCTACTGTGGTTGTACGTTTACGCCCCCCCAGCAACGTGGGAGAGTTGTGGTTGCTCCACGGCTGTGCCGGCACGTCTGTCCCTGCAGTCCTAGCTGCTGAGCGTGAGGTGCCCGTTGTCATGGTGAATGGGCATTTTCACGTGCTGCTGCCCGTTGGGGCGCCCTCTGAGGCCCAGGGTCTGTTTCATGAGGCTCTTGCTGGGCTCTTTATTATTGAGCTCAAGGAGTTCCTCCGTCCTGGAGACCAGTCTTGTCAGGTGTGTTTTGCAAATAATTTTCTCCCAGACTGTGACTTGCCTATTTAATTTCTTAACAGTTTTTTTTTTTCTCTTGATGAACAGAAGTTTAATTCTGAGGAGGCTGATTTTTCTTTTTTCCTTACAGGGTTAGTGTGCGTGTGTGTGTGTGTTGTTTAAGAAAATGGCCCAGTCCCAAGTCAGGCGGATAAATCCTACTCTTCTAAAAACTTTACGGTTTTGGCTTCTTGGTTTAGGTTTGTAATCCATCTTGAATTAATGTTTGTCTGTGGTGTGAAGTCCTGGTTCAGGTTCTTCTTCTTTTTTTTTTTTTTTTTTTTTTTTTTTCCCCAGTTCCAGCACAATTTGTTGTAAAGACTCTTCTTTCCTCATCAGTTGTCTTTGTGTCTTTGTGAAAAGTCAGATAGCCTCTCAGTACCAGGCTGTCTCAATTGCTGCAGCTGTGAAGCAGGTCTTGGGGTCAGATAAGGGAAGTCCTGTGTCCCAGGTCCTCTGTTTCAAGACTGCTTTGGATGGTCCAGGTTCATAGCATTTCCATAGGAATTTTATCACAGGCTTGTCAATTTCTTGAACGTCACCACCACCGACAAAACCTACTATAGCAATGACAGGTATTGCTTTGAATCTATAGATCAGTGCAGGAGAATTGCCATTTTAACAATATTGGGTCTTCATCCATGAACGTGGTGTCTCTCCCCTTTTATTTACATTTTCCTTAATTTCTGTCATCAGTGTTTTTCAGAGTAGAGGTCTTAGATTTTTTTTTTTTTTTTGGATAAGCGTATTGCTGTTTTACAGTTTTTGAAGCTATTACAAATGAAATTCACAAAAGCTTCATTTTCCAGTTTTCTGCTATTTATTATATTATTATTAATTAATTATTTATTAATCATTATTAATTTTGTATCCTCTGGTCTTGCTAAAATTGTGTTAGTTCTGGTAGTTATCCTGTAGATTCCCTAGAATTTTCTGCATAAATGATCATGCTACTAAAATAGAGACAGTTTTACCACTTTCTTTCCAAACTCTGTTTTATGTCGTCTTCTCATCCTACTGCAGTGGCCGGAACCTTTGCAGTGTTGCTAGAAGGGGTGAGGATTGGTCCCAGTCTCCACGGGCTGAGGACTGGGCCACGGTTGGCGTCCCGTGAGCCTGCTTTGCTCAGGGTCAGTAACCCCAGGCCGTGATGGTGCATAAAGCTGGTGGTCCTCACGCGAGCTCTGTTTCAGGCCCTGTTTGTAAGGAACTTCCCTTCAGTTTCTTACAGGTTAGCAAATGTGGGCAAGGAAGCAACGAGAGAATGACCAGGGTGGATGGGCCATCAGGGATCTGGTGCCTGCTCTCCTGGGCGCCACACAGAAAGAAACACAGGTTTCAGCCCATAAAAATTCCCCATGTTCAGCATCCCACACACCAGTGAAATTGTCTTATTTGTAGCGTTCAATTCTTGCATAAGTAATTCTTAGGAGTAGCGGGAGGGAGGGACCCCCCCCCTTTACCCAAGACGGCTGGTCGCAATGCCTGCTCTTCGAGTTCCCACCTCCCTGACGCCTCCTTGTTGGAATTTCCCTCGTTTCATAATTTGCTCTCATGTCCAGTAGGCCAGCTCTCTTGTTTCTTGTTCTTTTTCAAAAATGTTTTGGCTATTCTTACACATTTAGTCTTTTTAAAAAATAAGGTTTGGAATTAGATCCCAGGTTCAGTTACAGGCCCTGTTGGAGTTGGAGCTGCATCAGACTTGAGGCCGGTGCGGGAGCCGCGCTTACGCCCTCCCTGGGCTCGGAGCTGCCGGGCCAGGTTGGCGGGGGTCTCCGCCATCCCTTCTGTGGCCTGCTTCATCAGAGTCTGTCTGATGTACACGAGACGCGGAATTTCTGGTAGATAATCTTTCTCAAATTAAGGAAGTCCCTTCTGTTCTTGGTTTCATTGTAACCTGTATCCTGAGTGGACAGTGAGTTCTGTCAGACCCTTTGGGCGCTTCTTGTGGCGACTGTAGTCTTTCCCTTTGAAGCAGCAACTGCAGTGACCAGCCGGCACGTGTCCCTGGGTTGTGCTGTCCTTGCATGCTTCGGATGCGTCCTAGGTGGACCCCACGCGTTTTTAACCTAAAATGCTCTGGCTTTGATTTGCTGGCGCTCACCTCCGTCCTCCTATGAGCTGGGCCTGCTTTGCTCGCCTGGGCCCCCGGCTTGGGCGCCAGGCCGGCCAGCCGGGGAGGGAGCCACCCTGTCCCTTCCCCTGCCTGAACCCCCCCACTCCCCGCTACTGCCTCGGCCCTCCTGGGAGCCAGGGCTCTCTGGGAAGAGGCACCCGGCTTGATGAGGTGCTGAGTAAATTGTTTATCCTGTCAGCATGGAGAGTACTGAATTGTCACCCTATACATCCTAACATCCCTGGCATGGAGGGGTGGCCCAGGGCCCAGGGCAGGAGGACCCGGGAGGATGGGCGGCCTTCGTCCCCAGAGCTCAGCTCTTTGGGGTGAGTTGAGGGTCCCCTGGACGCTCCCAGTCTGGATGCAACTGGGGTGGGTGTGTCCCTGACTTGGCTTGTCCGGGCGGGCCTTTCCGAGCTTCTCTGGGCAGTGAGGGCCTTCAAGGGTGGGCTGCGAGTCTGGGGAGGAGCTGCTCCTGCCAGGCCTCCCAGATAGCTTCTGCTTCCAGAAAGTATTCTCTTCTGGAAACGCCTGTTAAGGGTCACCACACTTCCCTCGCTTTTCACATACACCTCCTGGGGCTTGGGTGGACCGGGGCCAAGCCGAGTGCACGCATGTTCTTTGTACTAATAATCGGTGGGCTGTCCTGAGCCTGTCCTCACTCGTGGGACCCCGTCCAGGTCCCTGTCCTCCTGGCCTGCCCCGTGCCTGGTGTCATCACCGCCCTTCTGCGTGCTGTGCCCACCGCCATCGCCTCCTGCACCTGCCCCGAGGGGTGGCCGGGCGGCCACAGCGCCTGAAGGACCGGTTGCAGACTCACAGCCCCTCGGGAGGCAGACGCCCCGCGCCGGGTCCGCCCGGGCCGCTGGCTGACGCTTCTCTGCTGGCATCTCCAGGCCTCTGTCGGCTGGGCTGTGAGTCTGTCGGCAGGTTGTCAGGAAGGTGCTCTCAGTTCCCTTTTTAGATGTGATTCAGAGTCTGCAGCCTGGTTATTTATAGCCCAATAAACCTCGTGCAGCTGGGAGGCAGGAGAGCCTCTCAGGCTCCAGTCTGATTGTCCCCAATCCATCACATCAGAGCCTCATTTCCAAGCTTTTTAGTAGCAGAGGCTTTTTTTTTTTTTAAGGAATCTAATGCAGAACAATCAACAAATCAATTATCACAGATTCAGGCAGTTTCCCTGGAGCAAGGTCTGCACACAAGCTAGTGAGCTGGAGTTTTCCACGAGCCACACTGTGGAAATAACGCATTTGAGTACGTGTTTTATTAGCAATTTTGAAATACATATATTTAAAAATGAAAGATCCTGAGGCCACGTCCCCGTCCAGGCCCTGCCGAGCCCCTTCTCTGTAGAGGCCGCAGCCCTGCCGACCGGCGCAGCCTCAGCCCGGCGGCCCATCCGCGCCCTGCCCTCTGCTTGGCACCCTGGACCCCCGGGCCCCGCCCCTCCCCAGGCCTGTCCCAGCGCCCGTAGCCCTCTCCCAGGCCCGCCCCCCAGTGCGGGAGCCCCCTCGAGACCCCGCGGTGCACGTTCCCTCTCGCTGTGGACCTGCCACTCTCACCCTGTTCCCTTGTAGGGGACCCTCCTGCCTGCTGACATCTCCCGTGGGCACCTCTTCTCCCTCCTGGGCGTGTCCCTAGGAGGCCCAAGGGAAGCCAAGGGGGAGGGGCCGGCTGCTCTGACTGCGCGGCCCCCCCCTCCGCCCACCCTGCTCCCGCGGCCGCCTGGCCTTCTCGGGGCGGCTCCCCCGCCTGCAGCCCGTCTCCTCATCAGCCTGTAATTTGACAGCCACCTCTGGGATTAAGGGGGGCAGACCGCTCGGAGCCAGCCTGCCCCCGGGGTCCCGTCCGAGCTCGGGCTCCGTGGGCTGGGAGTCGGGACCCTCTGTCGCCGAGGGCAGCGGCCGGGCACTTGTCCTCCTGGGCCCCCTCTCGCTGACCCCTTACCCCCTCCTCAGAGATCGAAGCCGCAAGGCTGGCGGAGCGGAGGCGCGAGGCGGAGCGAAGGCGCAGGGCCACGGCGGTGGTAGGGGACCTGCAGCCCCTGAGGGACGCCCTGCCCGAGCTGCGGGGGCTGGAGACGGCTGGCCAGCGGTGAGTGTCCCAGCCATGGGACTGCTGCCTTGTCCAGGGCGGGAGGACGAGTGGGTGGGTGGCCGGGCCGGGCACTGACCCCGCAGAGACCCGTCTTGACTTGGACACCCTTGTCCCAGGCCCAGCCACGAGCCAGGGGCCCGGGGCCCGGGGGCCCTCCTCGGGGGCGGGAGCCCGGCGGCACGTGGGCAGCACTGTAGCTCTCCCGCCGCGTGGCCAGAGCCGCTCAGCGGGCTGCCGCCGGGCTCCATGCTCTCCTGCTTGTCTCCGGGAGCCGCAGCTGCTGCCTTTGCCGCCTCCCTCCCAGGACCGGCCGTCCTCCTGGGGCCCTTCCTGCCTCCCTGGGTCCTGTGTGCTTTAGGAGAGCGCGTCCCTCTGTTGTGCCCGGGCTGCCGTTTCCGAGCAAGGGTGAGGCCGCCTGGCCTGGCCGGGAGGCGCCAGCGTAGGTGTGACCACGGCCTCGGCTTTAGGACAAACGGGCAGCAATTGGAGGGCCTTTCTGTTCTGTCACAGTTGCCAGACCGCCATCGTTTACTGTGTTGCCTCTAATTTTGCCTTTTTGAAATAATTCTTTCTCCTACCGAGTTCTCCCCTGAGGAGGAAGGATCTGGGGTTGGCAGGGGGCACGCTCAGGGCCCCTTGGCTGCAGAGCCAGATGGTCGGTCCAGGCCGGTTCCGGGATGGAAGCGCCCAGAACATCAGGTCCAGATGAGGAGTGGTCACCAGAGCTGAGATTTGGCGACAGAACCAGAACCCAAAATGCACATTCCATTCCTGGTTCTTGAACAAAAATGTGACCCGGTCAAGCATCCTCTCCCTGCTTTTAGTTTTCTCATCTGAAAAATGTGCTCGGGGCTCCCCGAGGGGAGAGAGCTGTGTAAACACCGCGGCCAGCAGCCCGAGGAGGACCGCGTGGGGCTGCGGGGGCCCAGCTGCTTTCCCAGCCCCAGCCTCCGGTCGACCGGGGTCACCGTTTCCCCCTCTAGTGCCTCTTGGCACTGGGGAGCTGTTCGTTTAAGTAAACATTATTTTAGAACAGTGTTTGAATATAAATAGAAAAATGACGGAGACAATACCGACAGTCCCAGTGTAACTCACACGCGGCTTCCTCTCTGTGACATCTTACATCAGCGTGTGCATTTGTCACAATTAAGGAACCAGCGCTGATTTATAAATAATAAGCTTAAAATAATAATCGATTAAAAGCTCACAGTTTATTCAGACTTTCTCAGTTTTCCTTGGTGCCCTTCTGCTGTCCCA
>NW_021148317.1:0-756 GCF_002837175.3 Physeter macrocephalus
CCGGGGACTTAGCAGATGGGTGCCGCCTACACTGTGCGTGCTCTGCTGCTGCGGGACGCCCCCTGCGGCTGGAGATGTTCAACCCACACTTCCCCTCATCATCACCGAGTCCCACACCCCGAAAGGTTTATTATATTGACACACACAGAAACCACTGTCACACGCGGGGCAATTTTCATCCTTGCAACCGAGTCTGGCGTTGATAGCGTTGCTGCGACTCGCCTTGCCATCGTACGGCGGGCGTACGTACGGCTGCGGAAGGGACGTCCTTACCCCCCAGTGCCACAGATTCATCATTAACAGCAGGTACTTCCCCAGCTGGGCAAGGGTACTTGCGACGGCACAAATTTCGGCTATATTCCCCTACAGCGTGTGTGCCACAAGGAAACAGCGTTACCGAGTTCCTTATACCAGCAGCACGTGCTCGTTGGCTCCGCGCCTGCATGCAAGCTTTAGGGTAGAGAAGACTCAGGCGGGCACCTGCTACGAGACCTTGCTGCACGGAGACAGAACGCTATACGATTAAAAACGCCGGGCCACGCTGCAGCTCTGCTACGTGTAACTGTAGAAGTGCTCGAACAGGCGGCCTCTCACACGACGGTGGAGGAGCCACAACTGCTTCGCATCGCCGGGGACTCCGTAAAGTGCTTTGTGTAGTTGCAGATGGAAGTGCTTGTAGAGGCGGCTCTTGCGACTAAGTGCATGTAATTCTTCACTCTAAACTTTCTGCTGCTATGCCGCCGTTGATTGTGAACC
>NW_021148317.1:2033-2330 GCF_002837175.3 Physeter macrocephalus
GGTTTTTTTTTAGCGGCACTATTCGCGTGAACCGTGAGTTTCAGTTCCGTTCTGTACACCAACCTTCGTCTGTGGCACATAGAATACACGTGTACTGGTTTCAATATGCAAATACGTACATACCTTTTTATACGAGCAGAGTCATACGGAGTACAAGAAGAAGGAGTGCTTCGTCGCTTGCTGAGGCGGGTATGGCTTGGGTTGATTATATGCAATTATGCTGCCGTTCCGCGTGCTTCTGAGCTGGGCACCCTTGCGCCAGCAAATCAGATATAGGCGCTAGAACTCAGACACCTA